>NC_139225.1:25271379-25448879 GCF_055691185.1 Crinia signifera
TCCCCCCTCCCGCAATTCGCGGCACCCCCCCGCGATTCGCGGCAGCTCCAGAATTAAATTGCACAATGGAAACACTGACATGGCTATGGTCGACAATGAAAAAGGTTGACATGAGTTTAAGTTTTTTTTTTTTTTTTTTGAATGTTTTATATTCATTCTCATGTGTCGACATGGACACCAATGAAGTGCCACACTTATGTCAACATTTACATGTGTTGACCTTTCTGTGTTGATTTTTTCTTTTGGCGATTCGCGTCACACCCCCCCCACCCCCCGCAACCCCCACTCCCGCGATTCACGGCACACACACACACACCCGCGATTCTCGGCACCCCACCCCGTGACCCCCCCCCTCCCGTGATTCACGGCACACCCCCCGCGACCCCCCTACCATGATTCGCCCGCAACCCCCGCCCCCGTAACCCCCCCTCCGCGATTTGCGGCAACCCACCCCGCGACCCCCCTCCCGCGATTCTCTGCAATCCCTCCCCTCCCGCGATTCGCAGCATCCACCCCCCGCGACCCCCCCTCCTGCAATTCACGGCACCCTCCGCGACCCCCCCTCCCGCGATTCGCGGACACCTAAGTTGCAATACAGGCATCTTTCATACAATTCTAACCATATTTCTCATATACAAACGTTCACAAATTAAGGGGGCGCAGCCCCTTACGACGGTGTGAAGAGCGCCCGTAGGGCGCGATGAATCACCTAGTTTATTATAAACACCTATGATGAGACCATAGTTCTCAGACAAATTTTCTTTTTCCCTGAGCAAATCGTGAAAACACCAAGATCCACTCGTCTATCGACAATACTCATTCAGTGGGATACTGCACAGGAAAAGAAACCTTATAGGTTTGAACATCCCGCGAAACATCGTGAGTAGGGGTAGCCCTTCCCCCAATATATAAAGATACCTTTATATGTGTATCCCTTCTTTGCTTCAAAGTAAGTGAGGTACGCTGTCTAGGTCTTTATACTTACACAGCCCTCACACTACCTACTGTACCCATTTATATTTGAGACTCTAGATCTCAGACACTTTTCTATTTTTCCGAGTTACCGCGGAATCATCACGGCTTATGCACATATTGTTTTGGAGAAGTTACATCCCCCTTCGGCAAACCAAGTAAAGAAACCTTTATAAGAGGATTACCATCTTGAACCCACGTGAGTTCTGGTATGCCTAAGGGGCATCTAAACGCTCTCCATACATATTATTAACTCTACGCCATTGAGCGTTTATAATAAATAGACACACACACAGGTTTCTAATTGTTGTTTATTATATATTTTTTTCCACGTTCATCACCTTTACCTGGATAAACCCGACCTACTGGAGCATCATCACTTGTCACACCGGGAAGAGTCCGGACACACTAACTTTAAGTATTACTCATTGCGCCACTGGTTTGATATCCCATTCTTTGAAATTTTGTACTTTGAAGTAAAGGTGTATCTTCGGGGATTGGCAACCTAAGGCAGCATTGCGCCACGTACCATCTATCACTTTTCTGTTTCTTGTTTTATGTTTTTAGTGACTGTTTAGTATCTAAGGGGCTTATTTATCAATGAGTGATTAATAAGTAATTGGATTGCTTGTCTCTACTCGTCCATTAGCTAGTAATTTTATGGAACTCTTAATTTCCTTGAATTGTTATATGGGACCCAGTGGTGTAACTATATCGCCACAGACCCCGTGGTAACGGGGAGGAGCTGAGAAAGTGTGACCGCCAGGGGTCTGCTAGGCTTTTGTTACGCCCCTGCCGCTAGAGGACAAGGCGGCCTCCTCTAGAATCCTTAAAAACAGTCTGCTTTTAGGGGCACCCATTTTGTCAGTTTTCAATAGCAGCAGGAGCCAGGAGGAGTTCGAGGAGCGCTGGGACCGCAGACAAGAATGGCGGGGGAGGCCACATGCGGAGGGGTAAGGCAAAATTAGTAGTTATGCCACTGATGGGACCTTATTCTGGTTGACACGCAAAGCTGCAAAATTCTTTGCGTGTCAAACGCCCCCTCGCCCGCATCAACGGCTGCCCCTCACATGCCAAATATCCCCTCAAAAACATTCGATCGGATGATTGATTTTACAAGTGCTGGCAGATCTAAGACACCTCTCTGGTGTGTTAGATCTGCAGGCTCCCTGTATGGGAAGTGGATGGGCAGCTGACATTGGCTGACGTCTGCTGACTGCCGCCCACACCCGCGTCATCGCTGAATTCACATGGGAACACCCAGCGTTTTCATGGGGTGTTCCCATAGGTGCAGCCCCTCGCCGCCGCCGCCCCACGCCCGCACTGCTAGGTGTGAACAGGACCGCAAACAAGCAGTTTGCCACGCCCACTTGCACCAAGCGGCTGCACATGAGCATACATGTATGCACATGCACATGCGCAGTCGCAAACCATGTGTGAACCCGCAGGGGAGCAAAGGGACTAGAATAAGGTCCATGGTGTACACCTGTAAACTTTCCGGTTTCACAATAAAAAAACTTTATTAAAACAATATTCATATATTGTACATAATACACTCCATTAACATATCTAGTATTGCAGGAAACATATACGCAGCTTTTTGGATCCACTTGGACCCTATCTAAAGGCCACAATACACTATGCGATTTGGGCCCGATTTCACCCAATTCTGGAAGATTCGGATGAGAAATCGGGTGAATTCGGGGACAAATTGCATGACCTCCGACCCGGACCCCTTACCAGCGGCAGGGAACAGGATCGCATGCAATACATCACATGCAGAAGGACTGCATGTTATATATCGCACCCCGGGAAGGTCCCGGGCGGCCCAAGGGGCATCGGATGCGACTTCTCCTCTCGGAGAAGTCCCATAGTGTATGGGGGCCTTTAGAGAGGTACGGGTTGTTAGATCAACAGTGTCTAGGTCGACAGTGAAAAGGTCAAAACATCAAAAAAAGTTGATATGATCATAAGGTCGACACAAGCAAATGTTGACATGGGAAAAGGTTGACATTCATTTTTTATTGGTTTTTTTTTGTTTCTATGTTGGCATAGGTCGACACGAACACCGTATAAGTGAACCGCATGCCCTGACATGGTCTGAACTGACTTTTATTTGCCTGCCCGAAGATGGGACAGGCGACTGACGTCCTGTGAAGTCAGCCACCCGCCCCTGTATCCATGGGAACGCCCAGAATTTTCATGGGGAGGCCTATGAAACGCTGGGCATTCCCACGGGTAACCCCCATCCCTGTGAAAGGCTCGTTGACGACGCAAGTCGCCAAAGCTATTCGCAAAGGGGACCTGCACATGCACATAAAGGTTTAACCATCGGAACGGGGCCGAATTCGCCCATTTCCAAACAGATTACAATAAGGGCCATAATACGGCATTTCCCAAACTGTTGCCATAAAGCTGGAAGCATAACATTGTTCAAACTGTCATGGTACGCTGAAGCATTATACATTGCCAGGCTGTAGTATACACCAGATCTCTCTATATGGGATTGATATGAAATCCCGGCGGTCGGAATCCCGACAAGGGGGGGGGACGTGGACCGCCCCCCTCCCCCTTGCGGGCTAGCTGCGCTCGACACGCAGCAGGCCCGGTCCCTCGATACGCTCGGCACACTAATTTAATCTCCCTCTATGGGTGTCGTGGACACCCACGGAGGGAGAAAGTGTCTGGATTTCGGCGGCCGGGATTTTGAACGCCGAGATTCCGACCGCCGGGATTTGTACTGCATCCCCTCTATATACACTGGCACACTGCACACGTGAGGGCTGCACACACAGGGGACAGGTCACAAACTGCTGTTGCTGCAGCAGCCTGGTAACATGAGCCTGAGTGAGGCCTACCTAGTACTACTGAGAGTTGTCGGGTAGCGTCTCCGTGGTAACAGTGACGCGCTGACGCTGAGTCGAAGGGGCTGAGACAGAGCGCGCTCCCGCCCGTACGTGCGCGTCTCCGCCCGGGCCGCGTCGCTTGCTGGAGTGTGGTGCGGAGCTCTGCAGCCGGTGCTCGGTGTTACCGGGACTGTCAGGCCGCTCCGGGACCGGGCATGGAGCCCAATATCACATCCCGTGCCGGACATGGATTGGAGCCGCCAGGCAGGTAAGCAGGCGGTAGCCGGAGCGCTGTGGCCGATCTGGGCCTGTGTGAGGCCGGGCTGCAGAGTCAGAGGTCCGGGGATCCGGCGGACAGAGGGCGGGGACTGGTCTGCAGCTCCTACCCACTCACAGGACTCTGCCGCCACCCTGCACACAGCTCTGCTGCTGCCGCAGCCCTAGGCCTATGCATGCACACGGCTCTGCCGCCATCCTAGGCCCATACACACACACAGAGCTCTGCTGCTACCACACTATAGACACACACACAGCGCTGCTGCTGCCACCACCCGAGACACACACACAGGGCTCTGCTGCAGCTCCTAACCACCCAGAGGGCTCTGCCGCTTGCCTGCACACACAGCTCTGCTTCTTCCACCCTAGCCCGATACACGCACGCACACACCTGCTGCTGCCACACTATACACACACAGCTCTGCTGCCGCAGCCCTAGGCCTACACACACACACACACACGCAGGGCTCTGCTGCAGCTCCTACCCACCCACAGGGCTCTGCAAACACAGCTCTGCTGCTGCTGCCACCATAGGCCTATACACATACACAGCTCTGCTGCTTCCGCCACCATAGGCCTATACACACACACAGCTCTGCCACCACCCTAGGCCCACACAGAGCTCTGCTGCTACCACACTATACACACACACACATCTCTACTGCTGCCGCCACCCTGTACACACACAGGGCTCAGCTGCAGCGCCTACTCACCCATGGGTGACGGACGGGGTCTAGACAGTCATTAACCCGACATAGAGATCCCGATTGTTAAAAGACCGACAGCCGGGTTCCCAACGGCCGTCGGCTATTTTTCCTCGTGGGGGTCCACGACCCCCATAGAGGGAGAATAGAATAGAACTGTGCCCACAGCGTGGCAAGCGCAACGAGCCCGCGAGCCTGCGATGATGACTGTCGGGATCCTGACTGTCAGTGAAACATACCACACCCCTCACCCACAGGGCTCTGCCGCTAGCCTGCACACACAGCTCTGCTGCTGCCGCCACCCTAGGCCTATACACACACAGGGCTTGGCAGCAGCTCCTACCCACCCACAGGGCTCTGCTTCTTCCACCCTAGGCCGATACACACCTGCTGCTGCCACACTATACACCAGGCCTGGCCAACCTGTGGCTCTCCAGATGTTGTGAAACTACAAATCCCATCATGCCTTGCCACAGTTTTGCTATAAGGCAGTGTTAAAACTGTGGCAAGGCATGCTGGGATTTGTAGTTTCACAACATCTGGAGAGCCACAGGTTGGGTCCACAACCCCCATAGAGGGGAAATAGAATAGGTAGCGAGCCAATGTGCCCGCAAGGGGCTTCGTAGTGCTCCCCCTGTTGTCTGAGTCTGGGCAGTCTAATTTTGCTAGCCCCTGCCTGAAATGAGCCCGGATCCATCTGTATATCAATAATAAATAACAGAACACACGTGTACATAACATCCATTGTCTGTCTTCATTCATGTGTGGTCTAGGTGCTTTACCTAATACATCTGCTTTTGGGCGATAGGTGGGTGAGGCTGAGCAGAGTGGGTGAGCTGCTTATTGGCATCAAAGTTGTTGAATTTTAAAATACATTTAAGTTTTGGTGAGTCCAAATGAAGCAACCAGGTTCCCCTGATAGAGCCACCTATACCCCTTTCACACAGAAAACCAAATGCCGACTGAAGCAGTTCTACCTGGCAATTTGCTGAATAGCATGGGTCCTTTTTCTGTGTGAAAGGGTCAACCCGGGTCGTAAATCGAAAATGACCATCTCTACCACCGGCAGTCCCCATGTACTACCATGAGAGAATGACCCTGTGGCTCCCATACTTGTTTGCAGTTATTTATTATTGATATAGTATATAAGCCTTTATATACATTCTTCTCCTGTCTCAGGGTATCTCCCAATTCACACCCTCCACCATGTTTCACAAGATCTAAAATCGCTCATCCACACGCGTTACTTAATCTCATTCCCAAATACAGGACTTTCCCGTGCTTCACCTACTCTGTAATGCCACCCCATGAAAAACAAGACTTTCTTTAGCCTCCAAACTTTCAAATATTCCTTAAAAGTTCATCTCTTCAAGCAGCTCAGCAAATTTCACGACCGTACACATCTAAGCTTTTCTACCCAATTACCTGACATTTACACAGTTCAAACAAAATTTACATGTGTTCTTTCCATACTCAAACCTCTGACCCCTGGTCAATATTGCTGTCGTCATTACTCTGTCATCCAACTAAAACTATAGAGTGTAATCTTGCGATCAGGACTGTTCTCTCTCCATCTGTCTGTTAATACACAGCCTTGTTTCATGATTATGTTCGTAATTATAAAACGCAATGCTATATGATGATGATGATATATAAATAAATGGTAATATAATAGTGTTTATCCTAGCACCCTGCATCTTTCAAAACCCGTGCAGTTTCTCTTCCCTGCCTGGGGTGTCGCGCTCTGCTGTGGTGCTTCTAGCACAGTATGGTCTGTATATCAGGGCTGAAATACAGAACACACTGTGCTAGAAGCACCACAGCAGAGAGTCAGGAAAGGAAGAGCTACTTGCATGGGTTTCCAAAGATGTAGAGTGCTATAATAAACACTATAATCATTTGTAGGTGGACAGCAAAGAATATCATTTAAATGCATGCATACAATGTTTTTATTTAAATGCCCTTAAGTAACTAACTGTTAATTGCACTCTTTAGTTTTTTTCCCTTCCCCCATAATAGTCTGAATTTGTTACATAGCTGCCCGAGTTCCTGTTCTTAAATTTGTCTTTTTGTTGTTTTTTTTTTTTTATAGGATATGAGAGCCTCCTGCGCACTTTACTCTAGACAACTGCGCACTCTGCTAGAATGTTCCTTGTGAATGTCCCTCCACTGGCAGCTTTCCAGACACAATGGACACCATTTGGACACAACGCAGCCCGTAGAGTAGCAGAGTCTCTCCCTCCGTCTGCACCCCTCCCCAGTATTCCCGTTACTGCGAATGTTCAAGGCATTATAGACATTCGGCAGAATGACGAGTCTTCTCTACCTGTGACCATTGAATATGAGCATATTATGCAGAAGAACAGAAAGGGGGAGCTTAACATTGACAGAGGACTGAAATCCAGTGCCGCTTTGTTTAAAGGGCACCAAAGCGAAAAGGCCACGCTCGTAGTCCCGTCGCAGTTCAAACAGTATAAAGGAGAGAGCTCCCAGCTGGGGACCCTTGCTCTGGACTCCGATAGCGATGACTCTGTTGACAGGGACATCGAAGAAGCTATACAGGAGTACTTGAAAAACAAAGGCAACGTGGTCCCGTTGTCCAATGTACAAAAGAGTCCGAGCTGTGGCGAGAATGAGGCGGAAAAGCTGAAAGCATCTCAGAATAATGCTCCAGCGAGGCAGTCTCCTGTGAAAATGGTGACGTCAACCAACATCTGCGACGCTTTTGCGCTGCAGAGCCAGTCCAGGTGTTCCTCACCAGACAGTGTGGGTAGCGACGACTCCTTCGAGCAGAGTATCAGCGATGAAATCCAGCAGTTTCTAATCAAGAAGAAGCTGCAAAACAGCGCAAGGGAAGCCAGTTCTGGAAACAACAGCACTACTATCAAGCCAAAGCAAAATCATATCAAGACCATCGATAAACAAGTCCCCAAGCAAGGGATTAAGGGTCTGGCCAGCAAGCCACTTTCCGAAAGTCTTAACCCACAGCTGAAAAATCCTCCCAAACCAAAAGCTGAAAGTTTAAAAACCAACCTCTGCCTCAAACCAGCTCCTGGTCCCCTCAAGCGGCACAAGCCGAAGGCAGCCGCCTCGAGGCAACGTGAAGAACTCTCCGACTCCAGCAGCGACGATGGTATCGAGGAAGCCATTCAGCTCTACCAGCTGGAAAAAAACCGCCTGGCGGGCGTCCACAGCGTTCCGGAGAAAGAAGAAGTAAAAGGCGCAGTCATGGCAACATCGAACTTTAGTCACTGCCCGGATGGCACCTATTCTCCTGAATCACCGAAGAAATCTGACGGCAGAAAAAGAAAACTGCCCATCAGCAGAAACTCGTCATCTGAAGACTCCGCAGGCTGTCCCGCTTTGGAAAGTAAAAGGACATTTAATCTTGGAGAGGACAGAAGTCCGACGCGTGAAGTTGGCGTCCAGGCGACGCGGAGGGCTGAAACGGCGGCAGAGCTAATGTGCGCTGAAGCTATACTTGACATTTCTAAAGCTATATTGCCTTCAAAACCAGTAAGTACATTTGTAGCTTCACAGGATATGCCAACCGCTCAACCGGCAGCCTCCGACGCAAGTGACAGCACAGTCGACAGCGATGACAGCATAGAGCAAGAGATCAGGACATTTTTGGCTCGCAAGGCTCATGCTGAAAGCCTCTGCACATCCTCAGCAAAGCAGCCATCGCCAAAGGAGCTGAGGACTGAACACGTTAAGCACCTGTCTCTTACCAGTTTCAAGCCGCTGAAAAGAAAATTCAACACTTTGCAAAAAGATTTGACCGAGAAAGGCGGCGGCAACTTGGAAAAGAGACCTTCGAAGGCCGACGCTAGTTCGGTAAACTCAACCTTACCCCAAAATGAAAACTTGCTGGACAAAAGTGCAAAAATCTGCATGGCCGACCAGTTCAACCCGCAATGCCAGTCGGAGGAGGCCAAGCACCGTATTTTCAAGGCTGTAGAAAGTCTTGAGTCCTCTCCGGGATTGAGCGGCTGTAAGCGAAAGATGTACATGAAAATGAGGAGTATTTGCAGCGGTGACAAGAGCAGCTCATTGGACAGTGATGAAGATCTAGATTCGGCAATAAAGGACTTGCTGCGGTCAAAAAGGAAATGCAAAAAGAGACCGAAAGACGGTAGGCCGCAGTGCAAGAAGAGGGTTCAGTTTGGCGAGACAACCGCCAGGCCTCTAGAGTCGTTTTTGGGTGGCGTGGAGCAGAACTGTGGCATCTCTAAAGCCCCCATTGTCAAGGGCTGCCTTGTAAATTGTAACGACCCACAAGAAAACTTAAATTCCAAAACCAATATTAAATTGAAAGACGAGCTAAAAAGCCCTACAGGAAATACTGATTCGTCATCTTCAAGTAACAAACCCGGCGAGTCCAAACCAGCTTGTGCCTCCGTCAAGTCTATGAAATCGAACAGTGCCTTTCCTGCTGTCCAGGACAGTAGCTCAGTGGACAGTGATGACAGCATTGAGCAAGAGATAAGAAAGTTTTTGGCCAAGCGTGCTCTGGAGTCTGCCGAACTTTCAGCCACCCAAAAGACACCAACCGCAGCAGCTGCGACTCCGAACGTTAGCAAGTCGGACACTGCCCCAGCATGCTTGAGCAGTCCTCCCCCACCTGTAAAGCAAGAACCTAGGGTTTTGTCTCGTTCTGTGACCGAGACGATCCTTCAAAAAGTCAGAGAGAAAAACCGATCCCTCGTACCCATGGCACAGCCGGCGGTGATACAGCGGGTGTGTGGCTTCAAAGACGGCGTCACACGAATTGGGCGTGCCGACATGCCCAAGGTAGCCACTCCTGTACACAGTGTCATTGTGAAGAGAAGCTGTGTGGTGGAACAGAACCGGATCCTTAGACCGGCTGAGAAGGCTCCAGAGAGAGTGGTGGTAAAAACCGGATTGAACGGTTCTCAAGGGAATGCCCCCATTTCTGGAAACTTTGTGGCGGGTCTTAAATACATTTCTGGAACTGAGCAGCAACTCCTTTTAAACCTAGGCAAAACGGGCGCTACCAGGATACCGACCAACCTCTACAATCCCGGGGGCACCATCAGGCAGCTGGGAAGTTGTCAGACGGTCCAGAAAAAAACATTGATCCTGGAACAGCCTAAAGTCGTGCAAACACCCACTTTCGCTATTGGCTCTCCTGTGGTCCGTCCAGCTTTGTACGTTGTGACGACCAAAGTGGTTCAGGACGCATCCAGCCCATTATGTCTCCCCATCAACACAGCAGCATATGACTCCGGTTTAAATGTAATGAGCATACAGTACTGTCACGGTCAGGTAGCCTCGCACGCATCAGCATGCACCTCCCCATTTTCCTATCAGCCGAACCGAAGCAGAAAGATCCTGGGCAATAACCCGGGCAAGGCAGGAGAGGTATCGGGCCTCAGTAACGCAGCCAGGGAAGTGCTAGAAGGTGGCGGCAGGCCTGGTACTGTTAATGCAAAAGCGGCAGAAGACTTAGCGGCAGCCTCTAGTAGCAATGTGAGAACCAGCGGCAGCTCAGTGCAGAGAGATAAGGTGTAAGTAATTCAGTATCATAGATGTATAGGACCATTGTACATAGTGTGAAGACTTGTAAAGTAGGGCGCAGGCATAAAAGGGCCCTTTTTTTTTAATTAGGGCAAGTGTACACCCAACTCCAAATAGTCCAGTTATTTTTTTTTTCCTCAAAGCAATACATAACTCCTGTGTTTTATGGTGCTCAGTGCACGCCTGTCGCATGTCCACTTCCTGTATCGCTTGCCTGTTCATGATTTGCATATTTTTACATATTGTCAACAACGGCATTCAAGGCGAGATTTTTTTTTTTTTGCTTTACAGTGAACTAGGATGTAGACTTATCTGCCCATTCTGAAAGCGTGTACCCCATTTAATGCACGTGTAGCTTGAATCTGCTGTAGTACTACTAGTGTAACCTTATGGCAGGCTCCATTTTCCAGTCAGTGCTTAGTGGAAATCAGCAAGTGGACCAAAAGTACTGTACGTAAATTATACAGGAGCAAATAGCTCCATGCGTAAGGTATCTGACTGCAATGTGGAATGTCATGGGTTCAAATCCCGGTATGTTTCGGATCACTTTAAAATAGGCACCAAGCAGTTTTTTTTTTTTGTAATAGACTGCGTTATGGATAATTGGTTCAGGCCACCGATTGGCTGCGGTTTAGATGAATACACAAAACACTTTATCCATCGCTCTTTGCTGTGTTGCAATTGAGTCAGTGAACATTCCGAAACATAAAAAAAAAAATGTATGTTGACAAACATGTAAATATCACAGATATATGTTTTGTCTTGTCATCCTTTTATCTGGCAAAGATTTCCTTTTTACTGGATATTTTTAATGCCAATTAGGCACTTGAAGGATTTTACTTTCCACCTCTGTTTAATATAATCCTTTTGTTTCTAAGTGTTTGTGTTTTTATTTTAAATGGTCTTTTTAGAATCCTCAGTTTCCTCTTCCTGTCCGGTCCCTACTAGCAGGTAGTCCGCAGTAACTTGTAGGCTGTAAACATTTTTTAAATTCCATTTAATATCCCTATGTATAGCGCTCTGCGTAGGTTTCGCTAGATATGTGCTGTTTAATGCATCCTATATTCAGGTATTAGAATCATCTGCCTGTATATTGCACTCCAATGAGGTGAATTGCACTCTTCATTCATTTGCAGAATCCTTATCTACTATCCCCTCTGCCACATAAGAATTCGATGACACTTAGGTTGCTTAGATGTCTCTGCAGATGCCTACAATGAACACAACACAATAAAAACCCCACCAATGATATTCCTTTAGGCGTGCAGTTCCTCTTCCCTGCCTGGGGTGGCGCTGTCTGTTGGGTCGATTCTAGCACCACATCAGGCAGTGACACTCAGTCAATACAGACCAGCCTGTGAGAAGCACGAAAGCAGACAGCGACAACCCAGGTTGGAAGAGGAACTGCACGGGTTTTAAAAGGTAGAATGAACACTAGGTATATGTAGGACAATGTGGAAATCCTGTAGAAGTGTGACCTCAGCAGTTTTCTTTTTAAGGAGAAGCAAATCTCGCAGGTTAGAATGTGCTGCCTTGTTCCTGAATGTATACAGATGGAGTCAGAACTTGGGCCCTATGTTTATGTAGAGCTGTTGTGTTGGAGGCTATGTCAGACGGGGTGGGTGGGGGCACAGGTTTGTCCTTTGCGTTGCTGACGCTGCATCAAAGACCCCTCTATCCCAGTACTGAATACATTTCTGTGTCCTGTTACCAGCTGTCCTCCAAACTGCATTGCTCGTCGCAACTGTGGACCATTTTCCTAAACCATAACAGTTCAGGTGTGAAGGGTATCCATACTTGAGCGCAGATGGTTAAATCGGATTGTCTGAGGTACTAATTAATCTGTCTTCAAGCATGGACATCCTGCACTATTGAGATGAGTATACACTGGCAGATATATACCCGGATCTATCTCTGGGCGGATCGGGCAGTGTACCGATGTCACAACTGAGATACAGACCAGACTCTGCTAGAAGCGCCAGATCAGAGAGCGGCACCCCAGGGAGGAAAGAGGAACTGCATGAGGGTTTGAAAGGTGCTGGGTGCTAGATTGAAATCTATGGTTTTATTGATCTTTGGTCCTCATCGCTTCCTTAAATGCTTACAGATTTATTTACGAAGCGGTAGTATTTCAGAGCGGCCAATTCTAAGCGTTTTTTCCAGTAGCATTTAAACCGGCGAAGCAAAATTGCGCAGTTAATCTATGGTTTGAAAATCTGCCATTTGGTAACTGAAACCACTTAATAACTGTGAGGATTTGTTATGCCGTTTGGTTTGTGGGATAATTTTATAAGTGCGTGTAGTATAATCTAGTGTTTATTCTAGCACCTGCTATCTTTGAAAACCCATGCAGTTCCTCTTCCCTGCCTGGGGTGTCTCTGCCTGCTGTAGTGCTTCTAGCACAGTGTGGTCTGTTTATCGGCACTGATATGCAAACCAGACCTGTGCTAGAAACACCACAGCAGACAGTGACACCCCAGGCAGGGAAGAGGAACTGCATGGGTTTTCAAAGAAGGTGGGTGCTAGAATGAACACTATAATCGGCGGCAGCTGGCATATTGAAGGTGGCATTGCTGCTATGTATTGGGATATAGAAGAAAGGTAATCAGCAGCTGTTACTCTCTCAGCACGGGCAGACTTGGTGACCATGACGAACGCCGCTCCCAATCGTAAATTAACTGGCTGTAGTCTGTAAAGGCTGGGGTCGGCATGACCCAAAACGGTTTTCTGATCTCATTGTTACTTTAGCTGCCATCCTGTGAGATCCACATCCGGGCAGGACGCTAACATAGAGCCCTAACTTATGGGTGTTGATTAACTCACAGACCAGGTCTATGTAGACAGCCACTAGGTCGACATTGACAAAAGTTCCACATATGTTTTTGTGCCATGGTCGACGTGAGCATGTAGACCCCCAATTAGTGTAGGGCGCACCCTCACATGGGCACGGCGATGGTAAAGCATGAAAAATCCAAATAAATTGTGAAAAACAAATGCCGGCTCTTTCATGTGTTGACAATTGCCATGTCGACCTTTCGATAGTGACTTATTGATGGTTTGTCTAGACCAGGGGTGGGGAACCTTTGGCCCTACACATCTCAGTATGTCTTGTCACAGTTTTGCCGTTTGGCCTTGTTTAAGCTGTTGCAAGGCATGCTGGGATGCGTAGTTGAACAGCAGCTGGAGGGCTGAAGGTTCCCTGGTCTAGACACTGTCTGTGAGCCATCCGTATACCCTAACTTACACTCGGACAGTGTAGATTCTGTGAGAGGGGGTAAGTTGGAGTCGGGGGGCCCGGTCATCTTACCTGCATTCAGAAACTGCCTTCCCCCTGAAACCTCCGATTTATTTGTAGAATTCTTGCAGAGTAGTTTTCATTGCAACCACTCAGGTTTCAGATCAATTTAAAATAATTTGGTTCTGGCATGAGGAACAAAACCCCCTCTTCAGGTAACTTCCCAACCCCATTCACTAATCCGCCCAGTTCGTTATCCCGTTTATAATTGGGATAATGTTTAGGCCCCACACAGTTTTATATCAGATTAGTGGTCCAATGTTGCAGGGCGGTGTGAGAGTCCTAGAAGCTTACCATCTACTGATCAGCGATTTACTGAGTGGGGACACCCATACGGTGACCATGTTTGCTGCATCTGGCTTATACATCACATAGGAGCTGATGCCCTAACTACCACCACCACCACTTGCTACTAGTGGACATAAAACGAAAGCGGAGAAAATTATGTTCCCAGTTGAATTATTTAGAATTGTGGGAAAGATATTTTCTCTACTTTAAACCCATCTTGACCCTCAGGATAGCTCCATGGGTCTGGCCCTGTTGCTCTGGCTTGAGGGAACACCTACATTGTCACGGTGGTAGAGATATTTGTAACGCATCTTTTAGCTGTTGCGTCATCACGGTATATAGACAATCAGAACATGTGACGGTAGCATGATATTGGTCTTCATGAGATAAACCGCGTAATTGCATGGAAGTCTTGGGAAAGGCTGAGCTTGTCTTAATTACCCGTTTATTCTTCTTCCAGTTATTCATCCGCCCGCCCATTGTCTTGGTTGCTCATTTCGGCTAAAAGGACATTGCATATTTGTCTGATATACAATGGCTACACTTGCTAGATCTGGTGCATTCCTCCACTTCATACACCATAGTCCATCTTACCAGGCAGCCTGCGCCATTGACCTTCTTGCTGCAAATGAATGTGAAAATATAGTTCTTACTGCTCCTTTAACCCTTTATTCTCAAATGTAATTTCTTTAAATAGGGGAACCTCTGTAACGGAAGGATTGTAACTTATTGTGTATATACACGGTACTGACTTTGCTGCGCATCGCCAGTCGTCACAACTTTATTTTCCAGATGTTTGTTATTAATATTTGTGTGCAGGGTGTGCACTTAATAAAACTTTAAGACTAATTTCTGTTTACTTTGATCTGTTGAGATGTTGGGGGGTTGAAAGACATCAACGAAGCACCAATTCGCTGCGTACTGACGTTTTCTTGGTGTGCAATACATCGTAGACCATCGTACTTGGGAAGTGCTGGGAAATAAAGGTCACACTGACCGGGAGAAGACATTGTTACAACTGGAGATCATTGTGGTTTTGAATTCCCAGTACATAGATGAATCAGAATTGAATGCGTCGTGGGTGTGGTCAACGATTCAACTTTCCATTTTATTGCAGGGTGGTTGTAGTCTTGTGCATTAAAGGAACATTCTAAACATACAAAAAAAATGCGGCACACTCAAACAGGCTGATTCAGAGAGTACTATAGCAGACGATGTTCGAGTAAATTTGCTGGTCAGAACTGCAATTGCTACCACTTGCACAACAGTGTCATTCTGTGGTTGGCCAGCGGCCGGAGTAAATAGAGGAAGGTTCTAACTTGCAAATCACATGGGAAGTCTCAGATTATGGAGGAAGGATCATGGTCCCAAAAATCACAGATGCACGTTTGAAGTCTGGTGGGTATTTCCAGGGTTTTTCCGATTGGCTCTTGAAGGGCATGGTTGGGAGGTTTGATGACATGGCTGAAATTTGATTGACACTTGGAAGGCTATGATGGCATTGTTGAGGTCTGATTGGCATTTAAAAATGTTGGCGGTTTGATGGCACGGTGAGGTCTGTTTTAGATGAGTCTGATCATACAGATCTTGTGCTTTCCAACCTGATTCTAGTTGGCAAGTGGCCATGGCATGTTATGGCCAAGAAACAGGACTCAAGAGAGAAATATTTCAGGTTTAAAGTCTTACCCCTCTGTGATACTGCTATGATGTGGTCCTTTTGGAAATGATGGCATTTCGGGTTCCCCCCCTGCCAAATGGGATGGAAGTACCTAATTCAGAGAAACCTCTCCAATGTGTGAGGAGATGGGTGTTTTATCTCTGCTACTACAGTACAACTGATTTGTAGGTGAGGGTCTGGGGTTAAATATTCAGGTGGGCCCTTTGTTGATGCCCAGCATGGGCAAAGAGGTTGAGTTGTGAGTAGGGATCAGTTCTGGAAGGTGAGGTGGGAAGTTTGATGGAAATGCAGGGTTTCTAAGGGATTCTTGAGGAAGATATAGGCTATTTCCAAATCCTAAACCAGAGCGCCAGCATTCAGCCAGGCTGATATTTCACCTAATGCCAGTAGTAACTCCAATGGCCGAAGGGAACTTCCAGACACCTCAAGAAAATAATGTGTCCAGCAGGGTTTGGTTCTTCCAGGTACTTGCATCTGTCTAATGGCAGATCCAAAGGTGAAGGCGATCAGAACGAGTCTGCATTCTACCCACAGCTCACCCCATTGCATTTATCTCATATATGCCTCTGTTAGTACAGTCTCACTGCATTTTATACATTCAAGGCTCCTGATGGTATGGCTGTGGTCTGATTGGTGCTTGAGGGACTTATGGGGAGGGGGGTCCTAATGGCATGGCTGTGGTCTGATTGGTGCTTGAGGGACTTATGGGGAGGGGGGTCCTGATGGCATGGCTGTGGTCTAATTGGTGCTTGTATGGCTTGTGGGGTAGTTCTTTTGTCAAAGCTGAGGTCTGATTGGCATATCAGGTGCATGTGGAAGGGGGGCTTCTGATAGCATGGCTAAGGTCTGATTGAACTTGAGGGGCATGTGGGGGGTTCTGATGGCATGGCTAAGGTCTGACTGGCACTTAAGGGGAAGGTGGGTTGGTGATAAAGCAGAGGCTATCTAATGGGCCCTTAAGGGGATCTTAAACAAAACTGTATTATTACCCCAAATGTTTTAGGAGACCCACATTTTTATGGATTTGATCACCAGAACCTAGTTTGAAAAGAGAGGAAGCGGGTGTCAGCTTATGCCAAAGCCAGCAGCTGCATTGTCCGATGCATGATAGCACTAGACTTCCTGAGTGACCTGAGTTCCACCAGAGGATCAGTCCCATATGGATAACGGGGTACTTGTTTCCTAGCAGGGCGCCCAATTAGCATACGTACGGTTGTGTACTGAAATCACATCGCATTGCCCTTTTTGTGCCTTGCCATGCGATGTGCGTAGTTCATTTATTCACTGCACCCTGACTGAAATCACATCGCACATCGCATCACATGGCCCTTTTTTGTGGCGTGCAATGCGATGTGATTTCATTAGTTAATATGGTAAAACACCACCACTATCCAAGTCACCTTGAAGCGTGGCGAGCGTCCTCCGACCTTTTCTTACCCCCACTATTCACGTCGGCATGGAGTTTATTTTATATAGTGTGGTGAGCTACCGAAGCCCAGCGAGCGGGCGCGGAATATATGTAAAATCAACTCCACGCCGACGTGGATAGTGGGGGTATGAAAAGGTCGGAGGACGCGTTACGCTGCACTCGCCACGCTTCGGGGTGGTGTGGATAGTACTGCTGTTTTAGGAACATGTTCACACCTGCAAATTCATAAAGCTGACACAGTAATGACGACATGATCGCATCGCAAGGCACAAAAAGCCGTGCGATGCGATTTCAGTACGCAGAATTGCCTACTAAGCACCTGCTAGGAAACAAGTACCGATTAGGGAACCACCGTGTGCGTATGAGGAGACATGGAAGCTGGAGAACCTGCTTGGATTCAGTCTCTGGATTCGCCCTGAATTACAATAGTTTCCTTTGGACAGAAACCGATTTCAGCCTACAACTGCGATCTCGTATACGAAGAACATAGCGTCTTCCTCCGCGGCCAATCCATGCAACCATAGCGTTTCCAACATTTACTATGTTTACCTTGACAAAGGGTTAACAGTGAGGAAAGGTCAGCATAAGCAGCGGGTCAACATAGTTGACACATGAAAATGTCAGCATGAGTTTTTCACAATTTTTTTCAACATTTTATTTACTTTTTCATGGTTTATGATACGCATGGACTACAATTGGACTGTTAAAGCCCGGATTAGGGTACTCGTTACACTAACTGGGGTCCTTGTTGCCAGGTGTCGACCTGACACCAAAAAAATGTAAACAAGTCATGTTGATCTTTTCATGTGTTGCACTGGAACAACCGGTACTTGTTTCTTATCACGGCCACAATCGTGGGGATTGTGTACCTTAAGTTAAGGTACACGATCCCCACGATGGACCCGATTTCCTTTGAAATCAGGTCCATTTTGCCGGCAAAGGTACAAAATCGAGGGCATCGCGTCGGTCGGGACCATTAACATTGGTCCCGACGCGACCGACGCAATGCCCCCGATTTTTCCATAGACTTCAATGTTAAAATAATTTTTAACATTGAAATCGTGAGCATCGCGTCGGTCTTGTGCCATTATAATGGCACAAGATGAGATGGACTTGATTAAGTCCATCTCACATTGAAAAAAATGTGAAATGGGCCAATATGACCCATTTCACATTATATATGGCCCCGTCGTCACCCCACGATAGACGCCAACCCGAAGCGTGGCGAGCGCAGCGAGCCCGCGAGGGGCGGCGGTGCGCGTCCTCCGACCTTTTCATTCCCCTACTATCGACGTCGGCGTGGAGTTGAGAATATATAGTGTGGCGAGCGCAGCGAGCCTCCGAGCCCGAAGCGTGGCGAGCGGACGCGTATACCTGTGAAGTTATACGCGTCCCCTCGCGGGGCTCGCCACGCTTCGGGCTCGGTGGCTCGCTGCGCTCGCCACACTATATATTCTCAACTCCACGCCGACGTGGATAGTAGGGGAATGAAAAGGTCGGAGGACGCGCACCGCCGCCCCTCGCGGGCTCGCTGCGCTCGCCACGCTTCGGGTTCACGTCTATCGTGGGGTGGGGTTTACATAGTACAATTTGGGGGTCTAGGGAATATTTTACATTGAATCCAATGTAAAATCGGGTCCCAGGGACCTGATTTACATTGGATTCAATAAAAAAATCGGGTCGGTCGCATCAATCGCATCGCATGCGACCAAATCGCATGCGATGCAATCGACGCGATTTTTCCGACACGACCACCCCGATGTAAATCGGTGTGGCCGTGCTAGGAAACAAGTACCGAACAACCTCCCGCCACCCATCAGGCTTTCTGGTTCCCTTACCGCCTTCAAGAGCTCCCTCAAAACCCACTTCTTCCGACTAGCCTATCCCTATCCCCCCTCCTCCTAACCTCTTTTGCTCCTCCTATCCTGCCTACCCTACCCCTCCATCCGTTCCTACTTATCCTATTGTTTTTCATTCATCCACCCACCTCCTTTTAGTCTGTTAACTCTTATGAATAGGGTCCTCCTTCCTCACGTACTCACCCTACCTCTTTACCTCACCTGTGCTCCTGTCCTGTTCTTCCCTTCCTCTACTTCATCTTCAGTCTCCTCGACAATTTCGACACCTATTTCAGAACTGATGCTGATATTAGTTCTACCAGCTATACCCCTATTTATGCTGTATTTTATCAACACACCCTGTTCGTTACCTTGTCATTTGTTTTTTGTTTGCTATGTACGGCGCTGCGGACACTTTGTGGTGTCTTATAAATAAACTACTACTACTACTTTTTCATGTCAACGTTTTGTCAATGTCCATGTAGTGCATATAGCCCTTTCCATCGACACCCGTTTGGACACAGTTATGGCCCGCATACACGATTTGGGCATGATTTCCCCTGATTCAGAAGATTTGGGCTGTGAAATTGCCCCAATTCGCATGTGTAGAAATGCCGTCCGACCCGATGCGCCGTCCTGGGCACATTGGATCGGAGTAGGGAGGTCGGGCGGGCTGCACATTTGCTAAATCTAATGTGCAGTCTGGAGCCGAGCAGGGGGCGACGGATGCTGGCGATGGGACCAGGGAGCCGGGCAGCGGGCGCACTTAAAAAGAAAAAAAAGCCCATACTAAAAAATGGGCAGCCACTGATTGGCTGAGACCTCTCTCAGCCAATCGCTGATTCTCTGAGAGAGGTCTCAGCCAATCAGTGGCTGTCCATTCAATTGTATTGGCTTTTTTTTTTGGTACGCCTACTGTCTGACTTTCCCTGGCTGGCTCGCACCGCCGCCCCTCGCGGGCTCGCTACGCTCGCCACGCTTCGGGTTCACGTCTATCGTGGGGTGGGGTTTACATAGTACAATTTGGGGGTCTAGGGAATATTTTACATTGAATCCAATGTAAAATCGGGTCCCAGGGACCTGATTTACATTGGATTCAATCAAAAAATTGGGTCGGTCGCATCAATCGCATCGCATGCGACCAAATCGCATGCGATGCAATCGACGCAATTTTTCCAACACGACCACCCCGATGTAAATCGGTGTGGCCGTGCTAGGAAACAAGTACCGAACAACCTCCCGCCACCCATCAGGCTTTCTGGTTCCCTTACCGCCTTCAAGAGCTCCCTCAAAACCCACTTCTTCCGACTAGCCTATCCCTATCCCCCCTCCTCCTAACCTCTTTTGCTCCTCCTATCCTGCCTACCCTACCCCTCCATCCGTTCCTACTTATCCTATTGTTTTTCATTCATCCACCCACCTCCTTTTAGTCTGTTAACTCTTATGAATAGGGTCCTCCTTCCTCACGTACTCACCCTACCTCTTTACCTCACCTGTGCTCCTGTCCTGTTCTTCCCTTCCTCTACTTCATCTTCAGTCTCCTCGACAATTTCGACACCTATTTCAGAACTGATGCTGATATTAGTTCTACCAGCTATACCCCTATTTATGCTGTATTTTATCAACACACCCTGTTCGTTACCTTGTCATTTGTTTTTTGTTTGCTATGTACGGCGCTGCGGACACTTTGTGGTGTCTTATAAATAAACAAACTACTACTACTACTACTTTTTCATGTCAACGTTTTGTCAATGTCCATGTAGTGCATATAGCCCTTTCCATCGACACCCGTTTGGACACAGTTATGGCCCGCATACACGATTTGGGCACGATTTCCCCTGATTCAGAAGATTTGGGCTGTGAAATTGCCCCAATTCGCATGTGTAGAAATGCCGTCCGACCCGATGCGCCGTCCTGGGCACATTGGATCGGAGTAGGGAGGTCGGACGGGCTGCACATTTGCTAAATCTAATGTGCAGTCTGGAGCCGAGCAGGGGGCGACGGATGCTGGCGATGGGACCAGGGAGCCGGGCAGCGGGCGCACTTAAAAAGAAAAAAAAAAGCCCATACAAAAAAATGGGCAGCCACTGATTGGCTGAGACCTCTCTCAGCCAATCGCTGATTCTCTGAGAGAGGTCTCAGCCAATCAGTGGCTGCCCATTCAATTGTATTGGCTTTTTTTTTTTTTTTTTTTTTTTTGGTACGCCTACTGTCTGACTTCCCTGGCTGGCTCGCCGGGGTCTGTCTCCTGCAGCTCCCCGGGAGTTGCATGAGATAAATTGCATGCAAAACTTGGCACATGAAGCGCCTAATCGCGTGTGAGCCCTCACCATTACCGATCATGGGAAGTGATAAAATGGATTTTGATTATATTAATTGTTGCATCAATGTACAAACATTTCGTGTGAAAAGCCAGCAAGACACATCAATGTGACATATCGTAATTGCAAGCTACTATCTGCTGTGCTGTTCTGTTCTGTCTGTCTGGAATTAAGCAATATTGTATAATATATTATTTTGGATAAATATGTAATTACGTGTCATTTATTTATCCTCGAACTTAACAGTGGATTTATTCCCAACTTATCAGAAGCGTCTCTGCTTCCATCTGCCATCCTGTACACAGTAACACAGGTGTCTCCCTTGCTGCGGCCATACTGTTACTTCTCACAGCATCCGCACCCAACACCGTGTCTTCGTACGCAGCTGCTAGGATTTGCGATGCTGCCTGTGGGCCTCTCAAGTACAAATCCCAGTATCTGTAACTTGTGCATATTCCCACACAGCAGCTGCGTACAGAGCCGAGCAGGGCCATCGGCGCCCACCTCTGAATCAGGCCTTAGATTAACATTCTTGTCAGCAGAGCTCGCAGGCTCCCAGTAAGGGACAAGCCGTGTGATAATCCAGTGATTGTGTGATGGAGCCTTTCTAGACTTTCCACTAAAATATCACTGTATTCTTTCCAGCTCCGGACGCTCAGCCATTGATCCAGGGTGGACAGTGCAGCCTTACATAGCGCTGTCTCCCGAGAGAATCTGTAGCCGCTCTGACAGCCGGAGAAGGGCTTATATGCTGCTACCTCAGGTATTTCCCATTCTGTTACAATGCAGCCCCATCTACATAGATGACAAGCAGTATAGATGCTGCCATAACACAGGTCTGGTGACCTGTTGGGTCTGGGATTACTCACATCGGGGATTATTCTGGTTCACTCCTTCTGGCAAATTACTTCTTAGAAGGACAAAACCATGAGCACTGCAGGTGGGGCAGATGTTACTTGTGCAGAGAGAGTTAGATTTGGGTGGGGTTTTACTTCAAAGTGAGATCTATATTGCAGTGTAAAAATAAAGCAGCCAGTATTTTCTCTGCACAGAAATAAAATAACTCACCCAAATCTAATTCTCTCTGCACATTTTACATCTGCCCCCCTGCAGTGCACATGGTTTTGTCCAGAAAGAGTGAACCAGAATAACCCCATTGTTATCCATCGGGACCAGAGATGTTGTCCTTGCGCGGGTGTGCAATCATAGGCCTGCCAATGACGATGTGCCTTCGGTCATATTTACTGATTGACAGTTTCATGGACGTGCCCATAGACACGGGGCGACTGATGTCACATGATGTCAACGCCCGCCTCCAATTTGCAGCCGAAAAGTAAGTCCTGGGCTACCTTTCAGCTGCAAGCAGAGGACGCATCATTTGATGGTAAGTAACCATCAAAGGGTTCTTCCTGCGTGGGCTTCTGCGAGCGAGTGTGCAAGTGTACACAGCCACAGGGGATTAGGGTGGCAGGGTGTGCTAACCTGCACGCTAGGCTCAAAATAAACGCAGCCTAGCGAGCAGGTCTGAATGACCCCCATTGCATCCAACAACAAAAATAAATCAGGTCACAGAGCAGAACTGATTGTGGCACAGAATGTGTTCTAATAATCCAATGCTGGAACACTTGTAAGTGCTGCAAGTCTGCGGGTTCATGTCCCTGCCCAGGCTAAAAGTAGGAGATGTAATTACCACATTGCTCACGGCGTTCCCATGTGACTCGTTAGTACATGTGCACAAAGCAATTATACCTCTGACGGTTCTCTAGGGCACCGTCCATTGGAAACATTCTTTTTAAAGTTCTGAATATATTGTTTTGTCAGGGCAAGAAGATAAGCGTCCTCCGCAGGTGGCTCCAGCCTTGCGGGGTTACGGAAGACTTGAAGTTAGGTTATCAGTGGACAAGGTGTGTCACCTCCCGTTGATATCGTTCTGTAATGACATGTTTTACATTTACTGCTGGTGTCATAGGAGCTGATCAGGGCTCCACGCACCAAGGTAATGGTTGGGGTCTGCGTAGATGTAGCCGAGCTGTATAAGGGCATATGTATCTGTATATGCGCATGTGCCCAGATGGTGCTCAGGAGATGTAAGCTGTGAGGGAGGCACATGGGAGATGCACGGTCTCAGTAACGCCTTGTATGGAGATGGTCCGTGTTGTGGGTGTGTCACAGGCGTGTTAGTAGCTGCATACGCAGATGATTATCTGCTTAAATATGCAGCCATACCCCCGATGTAGACACTGCAACTGCTATAGGGTTGGTTGAAGTCTCCATAATCGGTATTAGTGTATTATGTAGAGATGCTGAGGGTAGGCATCTCACTAGAGTGTGTGAGGTACACCTAAGGGCAGGGAGTGAGGTACACCTAAGGACTGGAAGTGAGGTATACCTAAGGGCGGGGAGTGAGGTATACCTAAGGGCGGGGAGTGAGGTATACCTAAGGACTGGGAGTGAGGTACACCTAAGGACTGGGAGTGAGGTACACCTAAGGACGGGGAGTGAGGTACACCTAAGGACGGGGAGTGAGGTACACATAAGGACGGGGAGTGAGGTACACATAAGGACGGAGAGTGAGGTATACCTAAGGACGGGGAGTGAGGTACACATAAGGACGGAGAGTGAGGTACACATAAGGACGGGGAGTGAGGTACACATAAGGACGGAGAGTGAGGTACACATAAGGACGGGGAGTGAGGTACACATAAGGACTGGAGTGAGGTATACCTAAGGTCGGGGAGTGAGGTACACATAAGGACGGAGAGTGAGGTATACCTAAGGACGGGGAGTGAGGTACACATAAGGACGGAGAGTGAGGTACACATAAGGACGGAGAGTGAGGTACACATAAGGACGGGGAGTGAGGTACACATAAGGACGGAGAGTGAGGTACACATAAGGACGGGGAGTGAGGTACACATAAGGACTGGAGTGAGGTATACCTAAGGTCGGGAAGTGAGGTATACATAAGGACGGGGAATGAGGTACACATAAGGACTGGAAGTGAGGTATACCTAAGGGCGGGGAGTGAGGTACACCTAAGGACTGGGAGTGAGGTACACCTAAGGACGGGGAGTGAGGTACACCTAAGGACGGGGAGTGAGGTACACCTAAGGACGGGGAGTGAGGTACACCTAAGGACAGGGAGTGAGGTACACATAAGGACGGAGAGTGAGGTACACCTAAGGACGGGGAGTGAGGTACACATAAGGACGGAGAGTGAGGTACACATAAGGACGGGGAGTGAGGTACACATAAGGACAGAGAGTGAGGTACACATAAGGACGGGGAGTGAGGTACACATAAGAACGGGGATTGAGGTATACATAAGGACTCGTAGTGAGGTACAGACAAGGATGGGGAGTGAGGTATACATAAGGATGGGGAGTGAGTTAGCATTACTGCCTCACAGCACTGAGATAATGGGTTAAATAACCAACACAACCCTAACTGTGCAGAGTTTGTATATTCTCCCCATGCTTGCGTGGGTTTCCTCTGGGTACGCCATTTTCCTCCCATAATCCAAAAATATACTGGTAAGTTAATTGGCCCCTAACAAAATTAACCCTAGAGTGAATGTGTTTGCGGGAACATGTGGTAGGGAATGTAAGTAAGCACTACTGGGACAGGGACTGATGTGATTGGCCAAATCCCGCACGGTACTGATGATATGTATGGTCTTACAGCAGCTGCTGGGCAGAGACTTGTTTCCCAGCTAAAAGGAAACAAGCCAAAATTCTCCCAGAATCCTCTGCTAGCCACTTTCTTGTATGTCAAAAACCATCAGTTGGGCGGCCACACCAGGGGTAAGGCAGCTTGCTGGGCAGGGCATGCAGAGACTTGTAGTTCCACAGCACTTTATACTATTAAGTGATCCGAGTCCTGCAGGTGGGATAATAGTACTTACATGAAATAATGTACGTTTTTGTCTTTCACTCCAGAAAAAGAATATAAATGGTGAAGCCGTGACCTGCGTCCAATCAAATCCCTGTCTACTCCGTGGACATTCTTTGTGACAATGTTCCACCCCAATGATGTGTAGATAGAAGAAACCATTTCCTCTGCAATTACTTTATGGAAAATATTAACAGTTACACAAAAAGAGAATTTTTCTTTGTAAGAAATCAGAGTCCATTTTCCTGTATTTCCCCCAGTGTTCATTTTTCCGCAGAGAAACGTTGGTCACGTGGTCCCACAGATGTTCCAGCACAATGACCGTTCTGTATTATAATGTAAATCCTCGTTTTCCTGGGGAGGGAATGCCCCCCGCCTCTACAGTATGTAGTACACACAATGATATCAGTTATTTACCAGGATGCATCAGGTCTATACAGATAGTTGTCTCCTTTGTAATACATCTATAGAGGGACAATTCAATTCTGCATGACGTGCGGTGGCGAGGGCAATATTGCTTATTGACCGCACAAAACATCGCTGAATTGTATTGCCTCCATGTCCGTTAATCGCCTTCAATGTCAGAAGATGCGTATCATCCAGAGCTCAATAGAACACTATTTTGTTACATCACAACTATAGACATGTACAGTAAAGGTTGGTTGGTAAATCAGGGTATAATATTTCAGGTGCTGATTACGGTTGCATCTGTTGGGAAGGGTAAGTAAATACTCACTGATGATGAGGGCCTGGTTTATACTCTGCACAGATGATAGATGGTGTTTAGCACTGACTGCGTTCCAGCCTCCACACGGAATCTCACTAAGCCAGCTGTAATCATTCGCCGGTAACACGACTTAAGCCGTGTACACACGGCTGCGATAGGGGCTAAAATCGCTGGGAATATGGTCGCTGGCGACCATATTGCCAATGATGGGAGTGTGGTGCGCGCTCCCGTTTTCTGCCCCGTTCTAATCGCTGGTCGCGGGAGCTTGCTCCGCCGGCAGAGGTTCCCTTTCATCAGCGACCATCTCGCTGATGAAAAGGAGACACTGAGGAATATATCTCCCCCGTGTGTATGGACCTTTATTCACAATACATGTGTATTGTTTCACAAGCATCCTACCACAAACTTTACTCATAATCAGGGCTGCTCATGAAAAACACAAAGTTCCACTGATGTTGTGCTAATTGTTAGAGGATATTGCACTAGTGCTCTCCGATAAGCCTTGTTCAATAATGCAGCCAATCATAAATCAGCTTTCATCAGTTTGTCTTGTGCATCACTGATGAATGCTGACGTATCATTGGTTGCTAGGTGTTACAGTATATTCAAGATGTTTCCATCTTACTAAATAAGCTTTGTCTGATCCAGTGGGTGGGGATCATTAGATCACCAGCATATTGGTCGACACCATTAGGTAGACATGCATTTAGGTTGACATGAGTCTAGGTCGACGTGAGTCTATGTTGACATGCAGGAAGGTTGACAGGGTCTTAAGGTCGACATGGGGTTTTTCACATTTTTTTTTGTCCCCATTGTTGACACAGTTGACATAGACACCGAAACGTAGCACCACATCCCCTCGCATGTCTCGCTGCGCTCGCCTTGCTTCGGGCACAGTGCCTTGCTACTAGTGGATGGTAGGCAATGAAATACTGCCTATCGGCTCAAAAAAAAGATGTGAAAAACCCCATTTCGACCTTTTGACTGTTGACCTAACCCATGTCGACCTTCCTGCATGTCGACCTAGACTCACGTCGACTTAAATGCATGTCGCCCAACATGCTGGTGACCCAATGACCGTATCCCGCTCCAGTACCCGAGTTATATCTCTGTTCTGTTCGCGCCTGTTTTGCTGTTGCTCATACATCAGATAGGAGGACGTCTGTGTTTCCTGACAACATTCCGTTTGTAAGTTTTTAGGCAATAAAGTTTATTTTGCAGCCTCTATACCTCCTATACCATTATCTCATTATTTCCTATCATTGTTTTCTTACACAATTCATAGACACATCCTACATTATAAAAAGGCCATCGCTGCCCCTCACCTCTATGGGGTGGATTCAAGTGGTTTGTGTGCTGCTTGCCACTAGATGGTGCTATATGGAGCAAACTTATACCCACATTATCCTATAATAAGGGGCACACTATAATATACATGCCGGGGTGCCCCAACTCATACCCACACTATCATATAATAAGGGGCACACTATAATATACATGCCGGGGTGCCCAAACTCATACCCACACTATCATATAATAAGGGGCACACTATAATATACATGCCGGGGTGCCCAAACTCATACCCACACTATCATATAATAAGGGGCACACTATAATATACATACCGGGGTGCCCAAACTAATATCAGCACTATCATATAATAAGGGGCACACTATAATATACATGCCGGGGTGCCCAAACTTATACCCACATTATCCTATAATAAGGGGCACACTATAATATACATACCGGGGTGCCCAAACTAATATCAGCACTATCATATAATAAGGGGCACACTATAATATACATGCCGGGGTGCCCAAACTTATACCCACATTATCCTATAATAAGGGGCACACTATAATATACATGCCAGGGTGCCCCAATTGGTACTTGTTTCCTAGCACGGCCACACCGATTTACATCGGGGTGGTCGTGTCGGAAAAATCGCATCGATCGCATCGCATGCGATTTGGTCGCATACGATGCGATGCGATCGACGCGACCGACCCTTTTCATTCCCCTACTATCCACGTCGGCGCGGAGTTGAGAATATATAGTGTGGCGAGCGCAGCGAGCCACCGAGCCCGAAGCGTGGCGAGCGGACGCGTATAACTTCACAGGTATACGCGTCCCCTCGCGGGGCTCGGTGGCTCGCTGCGCTCGCCACACTATATATTCTCAACTCCACGCTGACGTGGATAGTAGGGGAATGAAAAGGTCGGAGGACGCGCACCACCGCCCCTTGCGGGCTCGCTGCGCTCACCACGCTTCGGGTTGGCGTCTATGGTGGGGTGACGACGGGGCCATATATATAATGTGAAATGGGTCATATTGGCCCATTTCACATTTTTTTCAATGTGAAATGGACTTAATCAAGTCCATCTCATCTTTTGCCATTATAATGGCACAAGACCGACGCGATGCTCACGATTTCAATGTTAAAAATTATTTTAACATTGAAGTCTGTGGCAAAATCGGGGGCATCGCGTTGGTCGCGTCGGGACCAATGTTAATGGTCCCAACCGACGCGATGCCCCCGATTTTTTACCTTGGCCGGCAAAATGGACCTGATTTCAAAAGAAATCGGGTCCATTGTTGGGATCGTGTACCTTAACTTAAAGGTACACGATCCCAACGATTGTGGCCGTGCTAGGAAACAAGTACCCCCCAATTTATACCCACATTATAATATAATAAGGGGCACACTATAATATACATGCCGGGGTGCCCAAACTCATACCAACACTATCATATAATAAGGGGCACACTAGAATATACATGCCAGGGTGCCCCAACTTATACCCACATTATCATATAATAAGGGGCACACTATAATGTACATGCCAGGGTGCCCAAACATTTTTACATAAGCAGATATTATGTCCCTCACCTAAGCAGTGACTGCTGGTGTGCACAACACTTGAATCCCCCCTACAGAGGTGAGGAGCAGCAATAGCCTATTATTATACTGGATATATATAAATAAGGCATAACAGCGGTATACTAAAACACTTTACCCATTTATTTGTTAGAAGTTTCTAAGACAAAGGTTAATTTATCAGTTATTTTTTGACAACCACGAATGCGCTTCGCCATGTAACCAGGTGGGCAGACGACAGGCATGTGAGGCGCCATCCCACAGATAGGATTACAGGTGTAGTTGTGCAGTTATCCTGGGCCGGCAGTGTACTGTCATCATGGCGGAACTGGTAGTGGTGATCATACTGATTGGGACGGGCCCCTCGGGTTATAACTACGGTGGAAATTCTGTGTATCATGTGCAGTAATCAGATTTTCTGGACCGGACACAAAACTCTTCTCTATGTAGGTGTTAAATCCATTGTTTCTGTACATTCCGCACTTGGCAGCCGCGTCGGAAAACTTATCAGATACCGCATTAAACGTGGTCTGAAAATTACAGGAAATAAGGTCATTGTGGGAACAGTTTATGTACCAATCAGTTTTTATATGATAGAAGTGAATTAGCTTAACAAGGGGTTGAGCAGAGGCAGAAGCATGATGACACCTGGGGTCACAGAACAGAGGCACACCGACACCTGGGGTCACAGAAGAGAAGCACGATGACACCTGGGGTCACAGTACAGAGGCACAGCGACACCTGGGGACACAGAACGGAGGTACACTGACACCTGGGGTCACAGAACAGAGGCACACCGACACCTGGGGTCACAGAACAGAGGCGCACCGACACCTGGGGTCACAGAACAGAGGCACACCGACACCTGGGGTCACAGAACAGAGGCGCACCGACACCTGGGGTCACAGAACAGAGGCACACCGACACCTGGGGTCACAGTACAGAGGCACAACGACACCTGGGGTCACAGAACAGAGGCACACCGACACCTGGGGTCACAGAACAGAGGCACACCGACACCTGGGGTCACAACAGAGGCACACCGACACCTGGGGCCACAGAACAGAGGCGCACGACACCTGGAGTCACAGAACAGAGGCACACCCACACCTGGGGTCACAGAACAGAGGCGCACCAACACCTGGGGTCACAGAACAGAGGGGCACCAACACCTGGGGTCACAGAACAGAGGTGCACCGACACCTGGGATCACAGAGCAGAGGCGCACCGACACCTGGGGTCACAGAACAGAGGCACACCGACACCTGGGGACACAGAACAGAGGCACACCGACACCTGGGGTCACAGAACAGAGGCGCACCGACACCTGGGGTCACAGAACAGAGGCACACCGACACCTGGGGTCACAGAACAGAGGCACACCGACACCTGGGGTCACAGTACAGAGACACAACGACACCTGGGGTCACAGAACAGAGGCACACCGACACCTGGGGTCACAGAACAGAGGCACACCGACACCTGGGGTCACAACAGAGGCACACCGACACCTGGGGCCACAGTACAGAGGCACACCAACACCTGGGGTCACAGAACAGAGGCACACCGACACCTGGGGTCACAGAACAGAGGCACACCCACACCTGGGGTCACAGAAAAGAATCACAATGACACCTGGGGTCACAGAACAGAGGCACACCGACACCTGGGGTCACAGAACAGAGACACACCGACACCTGGGGACACAGAACAGAGGCGCACGACACCTGGAGTCACAGAACAGAGGTGCACCGACACCTGGGATCACAGAGCAGAGGCGCACCGACACCTGGGGTCACAGAACAGAGGCACACCGACACCTGGGGACACAGAACAGAGGCACACCGACACCTGGGGTCACAGAACAGAGGCGCACCGACACCTGGGGTCACAGAACAGAGGCACACCGACACCTGGGGTCACAGAACAGAGGCGCACCGACGGGATGCAGTCAATTTGCCGGCGGTCGGGATCCCGGCGGTCGGAATCCTGACACTGGAATCCCGACCGCCGAAATCCCGAAACTTTCTCCCTCCGTGGGTGTCCACGACACCCATAGAAGGAGAATAAAATAGCGTGCCGAGCGTAGCGAGGCACCGGGCCCGCTGCGTGGCGAGCACAGCGAGCCCGCAAGGGGGGGGGGGCGCTCCACGTCCCCCCCATGTTGGGATTTCGGCGGTCGGGATTCCGACCGCCAGCATTACATATCGGATCCGCACCGACACCTGGGATCACAGAGCAGAGGCACACCTACACCTGGGATCACAGAGCAGAGGCACACCTACACCTGGGATCACAGAACAGAGGCGCACCGACACCTGGGGTCACAGAACAGAAGCACACCCACACCTGGGGTCACAGAACAGAGGCGCACTGACACCTGGGGTCACAGAAAAGAAGCACACCCACACCTGGGGTCACAGAACAGAGGCACACCCACACCTGGGGTCACAGAACAGAGGCACACCGACACCTGGGGTCACAGAACAGAAGCACACCGACACCTGGGGACACAGAACAGAAGCACACCCACACCTGGGGTCACAGAACAGAGGCGCACCGACACCTGGGGTCACAGAACAGAGGTGCACCGACACCTGGGGTCACAGAACAGAAGCACACCCACACCTGGGGTCACAGAACAGAAGCACACCCACACCTGGGGTCACAGAACAGAAGCACACCGACACCTGGGGTCACAGAACAGAGGTGCACCGACACCTGGGGTCACAGAACAGAAGCACACCCACACCTGGGGTCACAGAACAGAAGCGCACCTGGAGTCACAGTGGATATCAGATACTATAACACACACACACACATATATATATATATATATATATATATCTGTTGGGGACTTACTGGCATCTCGTGCACTGTCGGGGGCCTACTTCCATAGGTCTGGTTTGTCGTCCTGTACAGAGGATTAGTTGGTTTGGTTCTGGAAAAGATAATCCTGGCGTTTATTAGCAGACATGTGATGGCCTCCATACATTGGCCTGGGGAGGCCTCTATCATACTGGTCTCTCACTAGTCACCGCCTGACCTCCTGCTACTATATGGGGGTGATTCAGGATTCCAGGAATACTACCAATATGCATGTGTGCGCCAGTGGTGCCTGCAGCAGTGGTTGCTCCCCCTTTCGTCGCACCCCGGAGCTCCCCTGCCACTACCCCCTCCGCCATTTCCTGCATTGAGCATGTGCCCATGGCAGGCCGTGCTCGGGAAAGTTCGGGGCTACTAGAAAGTTTGGGCGCCCGTGTCAGCCCGTGCCGCCCCGAACATCCCCGAGCCTGCCGCCTGATCGCTGCTGATAATGGCGGTGGGGGCAGCGGCGTACGATCACCAGATGGGGGGAGGTGGTCTGCACCATCTGTGGTGGGTATTTCTGGGGGGGAAAACCTGCCCTGGTAGTGTAGGAATGTCCTGCCCCAGAAAAACCCACCACTCAACAAAACAATACTGCACTGCAGGTGGGGCAAATGTAACATGTGCAGAGAGTTACATTTGGGTGGGGTGTGTTTAAACCTAAATCTAAATTGCAGTGTAAGAAAAGCAGCCAGTAGTTATCCTGCACAGAAACAAAATAAGTCACCGAAATGTAACTCTCTCTGCACATGTTACATCTGCCCCACCTGCAGTGCAGCAGGGTTTTCTCCATTAAAGAAGGAGTTTTCTTCTGCAAACCAATCAGAATCACCCCCTATGTGTGTTGTAATAACACTACAAGACATGAAGGGTCCGATTCAGGTTGGCCCAGTAAGCTGTGAACATCGCAGATGACCGAGTGCCTCGGTAACATGCGAGGGGGTATGTAATGAATACACGTCCCCTCGCATTCACAGCTCACGGGTACATAGGATGGGATGTGCTTATTATTCTAGTAATGCCGTGTACTGCTATTTACCTGTATCCCCGGCTCCATGTCTCTGGGTGGTTGAACTTGGCGGGTAACCCCGGCTGCACCCTGTAGAAGTCGCTGGTTTGGGGGTAGGTAGTCTCCGGGCTCTCAGCAGGAGATGGGTGAGGAGGGGGATTGTCAGACATTGTATCTCCCACCACCTGGACACTAAATGTACCTTATAGACCAGCAGCCTGGAGGAAGCACTGGCCCCACAGTGCAGCACTGTGTCTTGTTGCTAACAACACATCCTGTCTGGAGACTGTTGCTTGGAAACCACTAGAGGGCAGCAGCTGAGCAGTTACAGGTCTCATATACAGTGCAGCATAGAGACCAGTATTGTGTGCTACAAGGGATGAGAGTACAGTGACTTAAAGTGAGATTATACCTTATACAGAGGTATTATAGCGGATTCAGTATGAAATCCCGGCGGTCGGGATCCCGGCGTTCAAAATCCCGACAAGGGGGGGACGTGGATCGCCCCCCCTTGCGGGCTCGCTGTGCTCGCCACGTAGGGTGACCAACTCATCCCTTTAATCCGGGACACATATTAATTACACAGGTTCTGTGGCTGGCTTTCACCTGGTTTTAAACTGCCACACCTCAAGACTCCATTTCACCTAGTTTTAAACTGCCACAGAACCTGTGTAATTAATATGTGTCCCGGATTAAAGGGATGAGTTGGTCACCCTATCGCCACGCAGCGGGCCCGGTGCCTCGCTACGCTCGGCACGCTAATTTATTCTCCCTCCAGGGGTGTCGTGGACACCCACGGAGGGAGAAAGTGTCGGGATTCCGGCGTCGGGATTCTGAACGCCGGGATCCCGACCGCCGGGATTTTAACTGCATCCCATTATAGCAAGCCCAGTCACACAGCTGCTGTACATCCAGTCACACAGCTGCTGTACATCCAGTCACACAGGTGTTATACAACCAGTCACGCGGGTGCTATACAACCAGTCACGCGGGTGCTGTGTACAACCAGTCACGCGGGTGCTGTGTACATCCAGTCACGCGGGTGCTATACATCCAGTCACGCGGGTGCTGAACATCAAGTCAAACGGGTGCTGAACATCAAGTCAAACGGGTGCTGAACATCCAGTCACGCGGGTGCTGAACATCCAGTCACACGGGTGCTATACGTCCAGTCACACGGGTGCTATACGTCCAGTCACACGGGTTCTGAACATCCAGTCACACGGGTGCTATACGTCCAGTCACACGGGTGCTATACGTCCAGTCACACGGGTGCTGAACATCCAGTCACACGGGTGCTATACAAAAAGAAAAGGGTATACAGCGTTGGGTTATTCTGAATGATGACCAAACACAAATGTGTTGAAAATATACAAATACATTTATTATGTAACACAATATTTAAGAGAATTCTCTATAAAAAATGGATAAAAAAGGGGGGGGGGGGGAGGAGGGATTGGTAAAAACAGTCAATGCATGCACATAGCTCCAAAGGGGATGAATAGGCAGTTCTTTAGGCCTAATTGTTAGGTATAATTACCACCAATGATGATCAACGTCAGGGTCTCATATGGTGATCAAAAGATGATTCCGGTCTATTTCCCAGCGTGTGGGTCCAAGGAACCTCAGGTGGAATTTGAGCAGGAATGGTGTTTGGAATGATGGAAAAAACCACCGCCGAGAGTCACTGCAATGGAGGTGTGGACCTGTGAAGCACAGATGGATGAAGGCTGGTCCGGAATAGAATTCACCACGATGGAGACTGGTGCAAGATGTTGTATAGGCTCTTGGTTGGGGCCAAACAAATGGTGGGGCTCTTGTATAGGCTCTTGGTTGGGGCCAAACAATTGGTGGGGCTCAACGCGTTTCGACGTGCTAACATGTCTTCATCAGGAGCATTTCATGCCCTACCATCCACTAAGACAAGGGTAAAAATAAATAAATATTAAAAAAAAAAACACGTTTTCACTGTCGACCTTACCCATGTCGACCTAATGACCCTGTCGACCTTACCCCTATCGACCTAGACTCATGTCGACCTTCCTGCATGTCGACCTAGACATATGTCTACCTAAATGCGTGTCGATCTAATGACTGTCTAATAATTTGCTGGTGACAAACTGATCCACACCCCAACCAGTCACGCTGGTGCTGTACATCCAGTCAGTGCTATACAACCCTTCGCGCAGGTGCTATACTTTCCATCACTTGTGTGCTACACATCCAGTCACACGGGTGCTATACATCCAGTCACACAGATGCTTTACAACCAGTCACACAGGTGTTATACAACCAGTCACGCGGGTGCTATACAACCAGCCACGCGGGTGCTGTGTACATCCAGTCACGCGGGTGCTATACATCCTGTCACGCGGGTGCTATATGACCAATAACAGAAGCTATACATCCAGTCACACAAGTGCTGTACATTCAGTCACGCAGGTGCTATACTTCCAGTCACACAGGTGCTATACATCCAATGACACAGGTTCTGTACATCCAGTCACGAAGGGGCTATACTTCCAGTCACACAGGTGCTATACATCCAATGACACAGGTGCTGTACATCCAGTCACACAAGTGCTGTACATTCAGTCACGCAGGTGCTATATTTCCAGTCACACAAGTGCTATACATCCAATGACACAGGTGCTATACATCCAATGACAAAGGTTCTGTACATCCAGTCACGAAGGGGCTATACTTCCAGTCACACAGGTGCTGTACATCCAGTCACACAAGTGCTGTACATTCAGTCACGCAGGTGCTATACTTCCATCACACAGGTGCTATACATCCAATGACACAGGTGCTATACATCCAGTCACACAAGTGCTGTACATCCAGTCACGCAGGTGCTATAAATCCAATGATACAGGTTCTGTACATCCAGTCATGCAGGTGCTGTACATCCAGTCACACAGGTACTATACATCCAATGACACAGGTGCTGTACATCCAGTCACACAGGTGCTATACATCCAATGACACAGGTGCTGTACATCCAGTCACACAGGTGCTATACATCCAATGACACAGGTTCTGTACATTCAGTCACGCAGGTGCTGTACATCCAATGACACAGGTGCTATACATCCAATGACACAGGTGCTGTACATCCAGTCACGCAGGTGCTGTACATCCAATGACACAGGTGCTGTACATCCAGTCACACAGGGGCTATACATCCAGTCACACAGGTGCTGTACATCCAGTCACGCAGGGGCTATACATCCAGTCACACAGGTGCTGTACATCCAGTCACGCAGGGGCTATACATCCAGTCACACAGGTGCTGTACATCCAGTCACGCAGGGGCTATACATCCAGTCACACAGGTGCTGTACATCCAGTCACGCAGGGGCTATACATCCAGTCACACAGGTGCTGTACATCCAGTCACGCAGGGGCTATACATCCAATGACACAGGTGCTGTACATCCAGTCACACAGGTGGGTGCTATACATCCAGTCACGCAGGTGCTGTACATCCAGTTACGCAGGTGCTATACATCCAATGACACAGGTGCTGTACATCCAGTCACACAGGTGGGTGCTATACATCCAGTCACGCAGGTGCTGTACATTCAGTTACGCAGGTGCTATACATCCAATGACACAGGTGCTGTACATCCAGTCACACAAGTGTTGTACATTCAGTCACGCAGGTGCTATACTTCCATCACACAGGTGCTATACATCCAATGACACAGGTTCTGTACATCCAGTCATGCAGGTGCTGTACATCCAGTCACACAGGTACTATACATCCAATGACACAGGTGCTGTACATCCAGTCACACAGGTGCTATACATCCAGTCACACAGGTGCTGTACATCCAGTCACACAGGTGCTATACATCCAATGACACAGGTGCTGTACATCCAGTCACACAGGTGCTATACATCCAATGACACAGGTGCTGTACATCCAGTCACACAGGTGCTATACATCCAATGACACAGGTGCTGTACATCCAGTCACACAGGTGCTATACATCCAATGACACAGGTTCTGTACATTCAGTCACGCAGGTGCTGTACATCCAATGACACAGGTGCTATACATCCAATGACACAGGTGCTATACATCCAATGACACAGGTGCTGTACATCCAGTCACACAGGTGGGTGCTATACATCCAGTCACACAGGTGCTGTACATCCAGTTACGCAGGTGCTATACATCCAATGACACAGGTGCTGTACATCCAGTCACACAAGTGCTGTACATTCAGTCACGCAGGTGCTATACTTCCATCACACAGGTGCTATACATCCAATGACACAGGTTCTGTACATCCAGTCATGCAGGTGCTGTACATCCAGTCACACAGGTGCTATACATCCAATGACACAGGTGCTGTACATCCAGTCACACAGGTGCTATACATCCAGTCACACAGGTGCTATACATCCAATGACACAGGTGCTGTACATCCAGTCACACAGGTGCTATACATCCAATGACACAGGTGCTGTACATCCAGTCACACAGGTGCTATACATCCAATGACACAGGTGCTGTACATCCAGTCACACAGGTGCTATACATCCAATGACACAGGTTCTGTACATTCAGTCACGCAGGTGCTGTACATCCAATGACACAGGTGCTATACATCCAATGACACAGGTGCTGTACATCCAGTCACGCAGGTGCTGTACATCCAATGACACAGGTGCTGTACATCCAGTCACACAGGGGCTATACATCCAGTCACACAGGTGCTGTACATCCAGTCACGCAGGGGCTATACATCCAGTCACACAGGTGCTGTACATCCAGTCACGCAGGGGCTATACATCCAGTCACACAGGTGCTGTACATCCAGTCACGCAGGGGCTATACATCCAGTCACACAGGTGCTGTACATCCAGTCACGCAGGGGCTATACATCCAATGACACAGGTGCTGTACATCCAGTCACATAGGTGGGTGCTATACATCCAATGACACAGGTGCTGTACATCCAGTCACACAGGTGCTATACATCCAGTCACACAAGAGTTGTACATCCAGTCACACAGATGCTATACGATTAAAAACACAGGAGCTATGCGATATACAGTCCAGTCATAGACACTGCTGCTATACAATATAATATTATCACCCGGGTGCTATACCATACAGTCCAGCCACACACACTGCTGTTATACAAAGCACATGGGTACATTTCCTAATATGGGAGTTGTTTTAAAGATGGGTTGTTGCTGCCCATAGCAACCAATCAGCAGACAAATAACAGGAACGTCTATCTTTGAAGTATTCGGGTTATCCAGATGGCTCACATACAATGTCTATGTCGACAGTGAATAGTCCGACACCAAAAGGTTGACATGCATAGGTCAACATTGACAAAATGCCAACATGCACAAGGTCAACATTGACAATAGGTTGACATAAGCAAAAAGTGGACACAACAAAAGGTAAACTTTTTCTAAGTGTCGACCTTTTTGGTACCAGCATGCTGGTGTAGCAATAGCCATTCCCAGGAGAAAGCAGCTGTTACTGTATCTATAATAAGTATTTGTTCCCCTATAGGGGAGTTACTCCCCCTCCCCCCTCCCGATAGATGATATAGGCAAGCAGTATGCTGTGTGGTCGGCAGGTGGCGCTGTGGCAGGCCGGGAGAGGAAGCTGCACAGAGGAAGTGACAGTGGTGCAGTGACAGTCTGACCTTCCCCTGGCTGCCGCTAGCATGGCTTTGTGTGCAGCTACTGCCTTGCTCAGGACAGGTGAGTGAAACCAGGGAGGGGCCCTCAGGGGCCACACGCTGCCTCACTCCGTGCTGCATGGTGTGTTGGGCATGTATCTCCTCTCTGCTGTGCTGAACACTGACAGTGTACTTCCTGGCCTGCTCTACCTGCTGCCCGCCGATTTGGTATTTAAATTCTACAGATTGAAAGCATTAATAGACATACACAGAGAGAGAGCAGCACAGCACAGCATTGCATTGCATATAATCCATACCTCCCAATATAACCCTCTCCAGGAGGGACACATTGCTCTGTTTCTGGACTCTTAATGTATGATTGCCATCACCTGAGTTGAAACACCTTTCTTCTCAATTAACCTGTTCAACACAGGTGCTGGCAATCATACATTAAGGGGGAAGTGCAAGAGCAGAGCATTGTGTCCCTCCTGGAGAGGGTCATATTGGAAGGTATGGGAATGGATCCCAGTAGGAGCCACTGGCCGCTGAGCCATGGTACCATATGCAGCTCATTGGCAGAAGGGATACTGGCAGTCACAATACCGACATCATCCCTATTACTGTCAGGTGACTGGCACTGAAATGCTGACATCGATTAAGGTGCCCATACACGCACTGGTCCTGGCGGTGCGATCTGTGCTTTGAGGTGCGCGCTCCTGCAGCATCTCATCGCACAGTACAAAAAGTATGTGCTGCACATATTTTTTGTACTCGCTTTTCATCGCATTGCATGCTATGCGATGCTATTTTAGCCCAGGATCGGTGCGTGTGTGGGCACCTTTAGGATCCCGTCTGGAGCAGAAAGACCATCATTGGAATATCATCAAATGTTTTATTTTATTCAACTCTTTATAGCAATGTTTTTGCTTATGCAGCGACGCAGAGACTCGGCTGCCTGACTCTGCCGACAGGGGCTTCCTCACGGCTGGTTCCTCCTATAAATCTGTGCGGGAAGCTGTACGGAACGTCACTCTCCCCAGCGGAAGATCAGACACCAGAGACAGATGTCAAAGGTGAGTTACATGCGGGAAGAAATGCGATCTCTGTGACGCAGAGGCCGGAATGTCACTGTAACGGGTATATTTAGTCTAATATATCTCAGCATATTCCATTGCGCTTTACAATAGGAGACAGTGATACAACAAACTGGGTATTTACAGACAGTCAAATGGTAGGAGGGCCCTGCTCGCAAGTTTACAATCTATAGGGAAATAGGCATTAATACATAAGGATAGATACTGTGGTGTTTATTGCATTAATTCCACCAAAATGCAAGGTTCCTGGTGTGCTGTAGGATACGATGACCCAGCATTTTGGTCAGGAGGATGGAAAATATGAAAAAAGAGTGGATGCGGGGATGTGACTAGATCGGAACGGTATATGAAGATTGAGTGATTGCACCTGGAATTTGATAAGCTTGCCTGAAGAGGTGAGTTTTCAGGGAATGCTTGTAGGTTTGGAGACTGGAGGAGAGTCTTATTGTGTTTGGGAAGGCGTTCCATAGGGTGGGTGCAGCCCGAAGAAAGTCCTGCCATCGGGAATGGGAGCGAGGTATGAATGTGGATTAGAGACGTAGAGGTTGGAAGTTATTTTGAGAGAAGAGATGTATTTACGCGTGCTCAGTCCGAGTACCAGACCGTGGGCTCACATCCAGCCTTTCAGACTTTGCCGACATTCACATGACCAAATGTTCCCACAGATGTTGAAGACACATTATAATTATGTTTGTTCCCCTATTTGTATCCAGACTTCACAAAGTGGCTGATTTCGGAGCCCCTAAATCACCCGGATTTCTTTAACGTGAAGGAGTTCTTCTCCGTAAAGACCTTGTTTGATGCCCGGGTTCACCTGGGACACAAGATGGGATGCCGCCACAGGTGCGTCATGATGGTGGATAACAGCACTTACAAAAATTTCCTTTTGGCAGGTTTAATTATCGCAGACATCGGGGCAGGGAATTATACAGGAATATAATGTACAGAGGTAGCTGGGCGTCTCCCTGCCACGATGCAGTCGCATGGAAATTATAGAATGCCGCTGTGTTCGCGACGGCCCATATTAATGAGTGGCCTGCAGATTTCATCTACGAAAAATCCTCATTTCGTTATAACGGTTCGTGCTCATTCTTCAGCCGCTTACACGTTGGGTAACGCTGTGATGTCATCAACTATTTTCCCAAACCATCCAAAACATATGCACTGAGCGCTGCCTTCAGTATAGTTGTCATTGGCGATCTCCTCAGCTTGAGCTGTATGTACAGGTTACAGGACACCGCTAACGACCTGTGGCAGCGTGCGTAATTAACAATATAGGGGTAGATTGATCAAATGTCGATCAGGGGAATATGTGCTATCCCCATGCGGGTGTTTAATGGGCAGCGCTACGGGGGAGGAGGCTTGGCGCAGCTACAGCATTTTAAAGAGTGCCTGCATCTTACCGGATGTATCATCCGGCAATTTGGGGCAGATGTATTAAGCCTCAACAAGAGATAAATGCAAGGGTGATAAGGAGAGATAAACGTCCAGCCAATCAGCTCCTTACTGACTTTTTTCAAACACAGCCTGTAACATGGCAGGTGATTGGCTGGATGTTTATCTCTCCTTATCACCCTTGGATTTATCTCTTGTTAAAGCGTAATACATCTGCCTCTTTGTTCCTTATGTAGTTATAATTTGAAGATGCCGGAGACCAGCAAGCAGCGCTGAACATTGAAAAGAACTGCGCAGCGTAAGACTCGCAACCCGGGGCATGCACAGTACTGCATTCCAGGGAGGATGCGTATCCACATCAGGTGGGGATAACGCACTCCCGTAACTAATACTAAACAAATAATACATCCAGGCGATGTGCGGGGCCGATTCACCACGATAAAGTGGAACGGAGGACATAAAGAACAATAAAGACCTGATAATCAATGTGTCTACAAACAAATTTTATGTATATTTGTTTATTATATTTAGTGTGTACAGCGCTTTAAATTGCGGCTTCCTTATGTCCCATTGGCAATGGTTCCGGTCACAAAGCAATAGATGGACTGTGATTAGATAGACATAATTATTGGAAAACACCAAGAATGGGGTCTTCTCCATTGCTGAGTCCCAAATTTGGCGTCACATGTCAGCAATGGAGATGTACTCTGTACTCAAACACTGATCCCTACTTTTAACAGGGGTCAAACGCAGCATTTTGAAAGTTCGAGGCCAATGTACAACACAGGAAATTTCTAGATACACTTAGGGGTAAATGTTCTCACGCCTGAGAGTACCACCTGCTGGAGCCTGTAACATGGTATACGTGCTGGATTAGTGTATATGTGGCACTTAGAGCATAGTGTAAAATGCATTAGATTTTGGTAGCTCAGGCGGATTATCTTTAATCTATTGTCTTTTTGACACAGGTTGATGGAGCCATATATCTTCGGCTGCCGTCTGCAGCAGGACATCCTAGACCTCAACCAGACCCAGGAACATCTGCAGCGGGCGCTGAATTTCATCGCTCACATCGCTTACCGGAAAGGCATCATCCTGTTTGTTTGCCGTAATCGCCAGTTCACGCACTTGGTAGAGAATCTGGCCAAGGACTGCGGCGAGTACGCCCATACCCGTTTCTGGCGGGGCGGCCTGCTCACTAACTCCACCATCCAGTACGGGTCCAGCGTTCGACTTCCAGACCTGATCATCTTCCTGAGTACGCTCAACACAGTGTTTGAGCAGCACGTCGCCATACGCGACGCTGCCAAGATGAACATACCGACTATTGGTATAGTGGACACCAACTGCAATCCTAGTCTGATCACTTACCCGGTGCCCGGGAACGATGACAGTCCGGCTTCTGTAGAACTGTACTGCCAGCTCTTCAAGATGACCATCAACCGGGCGAAGGACAAGAGGAAACAAATGGAGGTTCTGTACGGACTGAGAAGCAAAATGGCCGACTCCTAGCACTTGCCTGTCTATAACTGTAAATGTCTGTCCACTTTTTTTTTTTTTTTCCCAACAAGAATAAAACTTTTAATGTTATTGTGTGTCTCTGTGTAGTATTGTATAATTACTGTAGTGGTTAGCGTTACTGCCTCGCATCACTGAGGTCATAGGTTAGACTCCCATCTAATTGTGTGGAGTTTGTATTTTCTCCCTGTGCTTGCGTGGGTATCCGCCGGGTGTTCAAGTCCCTCCTACAATCCAAAAATATACTAGTATGTTGGCCCCCAACATACATTAACTAATTTGTATGAACTGTAACAGTGCTTGCCGTAACGATCCCTCCTTATTTCATACCCGGAGATGAAACATAAGATGGATAATTGGGTAACCCTGCTCATCTTTATGAACACTTGTTAATTATTTCCTGATTACTATTGCTTACTATCACACTAGGGGGTGTGTGTTTTTATTTTTATTATGAAGGTTGTTTTATGGGTATTTTACTGCATGAATTTCTGTATCAAAATGGCAGTCCCTGATGGGGACGGGTGTAACCTCTAATAGTAAGAGTCAGCTAGTTCTAGAGTGGCCTTGCTACGTGCGGATCAGGTGTATTGCCTGTAGTTGAAGTAATGGAATACTAATAGAATTTTTTTCTTTTTTCTGCCCCCCCCCCAAATGCCTCAACCACCACCCCTCCTCATCCTTTGCCACTGTCTCCTCACTGTACCTCTCTGGCCCTGTTAGTTGGGAATAGATCTATTACAGGAAAACTTCCAGGTCCCAAATGCCTGGATTATAGGTTTATGTGGTTCATGGTGAGTCTCCCATTGCTGTATTATTGCCCCTAGAGGCATTACAGGCATGTCTGTGGCATAGAGGGACATAGCTGCGTCTGCGCTCAGTGCCTAGCATGTGGGTACTAAGTGATTACCAGCCGGAGACACCATGAATGTAGTTATACTTCTATACAGTAGCAGATAGGCTGCAGAAATACCATGTGTGTGTGTACATTGTATCACTGCTGTATACTGACCTGTTCTGTGTCTGTCCGCAGTGTGTGTATACATTGTATCACTGCTGTATACTGACCTGTTCTGTGTGTACATTGTATCACTGCTGTATACTGACCTGTTCTGTGTCTGTCCGCAGTGTGTGTGCGTGTGTACATTGTATCACTGCTGTATACTGACCTGTTCTGTGTCTGTCCGCAGTGTGTGTGTGTGTACATTGTATCACTGCTGTATACTGACCTGTTCTGTGTGTACATTGTATCACTGCTGTATACTGACCTGTTCTGTGTCTGTCCGCAGTGTGTGTGTACATTGTATAACTGCTGTATACTGACCTGTTCTGTGTGTGTGTGTACATTGTATCACTGCTGTATACTGACCTGTTCTGTGTGTACATTGTATCACTGCTGTATACTGACCTGTTCTGTGTGTACATTGTATCACTGCTGTATACTGACCTGTTCTGTGTCTGTCCGCAGTGTGTGTGTGTGTACATTGTATCACTGCTGTATACTGACCTGTTCTGTGTGTGTGTGTGTGTACATTGTATCACTGCTGTATACTGACCTGTTCTGTGTCTGTCCGCAGTGTGTGTGTACATTGTATCACTGCTGTATACTGACCTGTTCTGTGTGTGTCTGCAGTGTGTGTACATTGTATCACTGCTGTATACTGACCTGTTCTGTGTCTGTCTGCAGTGTGTGTGTGTGTGTGTACATTGTATCACTGCTGTATACTGACCTGTTCTGTGTCTGTCCGCAGTGTGTGTGTGTGTACATTGTATCACTGCTGTATACTGACCTGTTCTGTGTCTGTCCGCAGTGTGTGTGTACATTGTATTACTGCTGTATACTGACCTGTTCTGTGTCTGTCCGCAGTGTGTGTGTGTGTACATTGTATCACTGCTGTATACTGACCTGTTCTGTGTGTACATTGTATCACTGCTGTATACTGACCTGTTCTGTGTGTACATTGTATCACTGCTGTATACTGACCTGTTCTGTGTCTGTCCGCAGGGTAAGTGCGTGGTACCTGATGCCTGGACAGGTAGGCGGTGCCTTGTGTGGCTTCATGTCTGAGGGATGTCGCTGTGTCTTAGTGCCCAGACTACCCTGGGCACCTCCCCATTGGCACTGAGAGGTTGAAGGACCCTCCGCATGAACAGCGTATCTACGGTGTAAACCATTCCATGCCTCCCCTAGTTCTAATATAAACCATCTCCCAGCAATGATGTGACGGCCTGTAATTACGTCTGACTGGTCCCAGCTATAGACATCTACATCTATCAGCTTTTAGTATTTAGTGAGAATACTAGGCTGACACAGCCTGGCTGACTATTGAAAGCTGACTATTGATATTTTATCAGCTTTTAAAGTAGGAAGATTTTTAAGTAGGGAGAAAAAGTTACATAGATTAAAGATTGGACTTATTCTGGAATGACTGTGATGTAACGCCTGTCTTCTTCTTATTCATCTCATTACAGGTATTTAACCTTACATGCCATTGCCAGTATTGAGTCACCATCACTCTGCCTGCATATTGCATTATTATAGGTATTTAACCTTACATGCCATTGCCAGTATTGAGTCACCATCACTCTGCCTGCATATTGCATTATTATAGGTATTTAACCTTACATGCCATTGCCAGTATTGAGTCACCATCACTCTGCCTGCATATTGCATTATTATAGGTATTTAACCTTACATGCCATTGCCAGTATTGAGTCACCATCACTCTGCCTGCATATTGCATTATTATAGGTATTTAACCTTACATGCCATTGCCAGTATTGAGTCACCATCACTCTGCCTGCATATTGCATTATTATAGGTATTTAACCTTACATGCCATTGCCAGTATTGAGTCACCATCACTCTGCCTGCATATTGCATTATTATAGGTATTTAACCTTACATGCCATTGCCAGTATTGAGTCACCATCACTCTGCCTGCATATTGCATTATTATAGGTATTTAACCTTACATGCCATTGCCAGTATTGAGTCACCATCACTCTGCCTGCATATTGCATTATTATAGGTATTTAACCTTACATGCCATTGCCAGTATTGAGTCACCATCACTCTGCCTGCATATTGCATTATTATAGGTATTTAACCTTACATGCCATTGCCAGTATTGAGTCACCATCACTCTGCCTGCATATTGCATTATTATAGGTATTTAACCTTACATGCCATTGCCAGTATTGAGTCACCATCACTCTGCCTGCATATTGCATTATTATAGGTATTTGTGCAATTGTATTAAGAATTAAAGTGAGTTTGGATGTATAAGTGGCTGGGATAGTATGTAACCTCTTACAATTTGTTTATCTTAGTTTTATTGCTAGTGGGAGAGGGGCTCTGGCTGGGTGGGGTCTTAATCAATTAACTTAGAAACAGCTTTTAGTATTTAGTGAGAATACTAGGCTGACACAGCCTGGCTGACTATTGAAAGCTGACTATTGATATTTTATCAGCTTTTAAAGTAGGAAGATTTTTAAGTAGGGAGAAAGTTACATAGATTAAAGATTGGACTTATTCTGGAATGACTGTGATGTAACGCCTGTCTTCTTCTTATTCATCTCATTACAGGTATTTAACCTTACATGCCATTGCCAGTATTGAGTCACCATCACTCTGCCTGCATATTGCATTATTATAGGTATTTAACCTTACATGCCATTGCCAGTATTGAGTCACCATCACTCTGCCTGCATATTGCATTATTATAGGTATTTAACCTTACATGCCATTGCCAGTATTGAGTCACCATCACTCTGCCTGCATATTGCATTATTATAGGTATTTAACCTTACATGCCATTGCCAGTATTGAGTCACCATCACTCTGCCTGCATATTGCATTATTATAGGTATTTAACCTTACATGCCATTGCCAGTATTGAGTCACCATCACTCTGCCTGCATATTGCATTATTATAGGTATTTAACCTTACATGCCATTGCCAGTATTGAGTCACCATCACTCTGCCTGCATATTGCATTATTATAGGTATTTAACCTTACATGCCATTGCCAGTATTGAGTCACCATCACTCTGCCTGCATATTGCATTATTATAGGTATTTAACCTTACATGCCATTGCCAGTATTGAGTCACCATCACTCTGCCTGCATATTGCATTATTATAGGTATTTAACCTTACATGCCATTGCCAGTATTGAGTCACCATCACTCTGCCTGCATATTGCATTATTATAGGTATTTAACCTTACATGCCATTGCCAGTATTGAGTCACCATCACTCTGCCTGCATATTGCATTATTATAGGTATTTGTGCAATTGTATTAAGAATTAAAGTGAGTTTGGATGTATTAGTGGCTGGGATAGTATGTAACCTCTTACAATTTGTTTATCTTAGTTTTATTGCTAGTGGGAGAGGGGCTCTGGCTGGGTGGGGTCTTAATCAATTAACTTAGAAACAGCTTTTAGTATTTAGTGAGAATACTAGGCTGACACAGCCTGGCTGACTATTGAAAGCTGACTATTGATATTTTATCAGCTTTTAAAGTAGGAAGATTTTTAAGTAGGGAGAAAAAGTTACATAGATTAAAGATTGGACTTATTCTGGAATGACTGTGATGTAACGCCTGTCTTCTTCTTATTCATCTCATTACAGGTATTTAACCTTACATGCCATTGCCAGTATTGAGTCACCATCACTCTGCCTGCATATTGCATTATTATAGGTATTTAACCTTACATGCCATTGCCAGTATTGAGTCACCATCACTCTGCCTGCATATTGCATTATTATAGGTATTTAACCTTACATGCCATTGCCAGTATTGAGTCACCATCACTCTGCCTGCATATTGCATTATTATAGGTATTTAACCTTACATGCCATTGCCAGTATTGAGTCACCATCACTCTGCCTGCATATTGCATTATTATAGGTATTTAACCTTACATGCCATTGCCAGTATTGAGTCACCATCACTCTGCCTGCATATTGCATTATTATAGGTATTTAACCTTACATGCCATTGCCAGTATTGAGTCACCATCACTCTGCCTGCATATTGCATTATTATAGGTATTTGTGCAATTGTATTAAGAATTAAAGTGAGTTTGGATGTATTAGTGGCTGGGATAGTATGTAACCTCTTACAATTTGTTTATCTTAGTTTTATTGCTAGTGGGAGAGGGGCTCTGGCTGGGTGGGGTCTTAATCAATTAACTTAGAAACAGCTTTTAGTATTTAGTGAGAATACTAGGCTGACACAGCCTGGCTGACTATTGAAAGCTGACTATTGATATTTTATCAGCTTTTAAAGTAGGAAGATTTTTAAGTAGGGAGAAAGTTACATAGATTAAAGATTGGACTTATTCTGGACTTAAACTGGACAGAAACTGCCAACCAACTTAACATCTCGATATCAAAGTGATTCAGAAAAACAGAAACTACAGCAACTCAGAAAACCAAGGGACTGCTTTGAGTGAGCTCACTTCATACTCACAACATACTACTCCTGGCTATCTGACTGTTCATCCAGCTTATCACCATTTCTGCAACTGCTAAAACTTTGAATATCACTGTTAATGCTTGTATTTGCACTGTCTGTTTTGAAAATGCCCAGCTGTACCTCTAATGACTTCACCACTTCTGCTCTTCCATTGATAGTAGGTGTCCCCCATCATTTTATTCTTGGTCCTCTTCTTCTCTATCTGTCCTCTCTGGGTGAGCTTATTTGCTCACTTAACTTCCACTATCACCTCTATGCTGATAATACTAAAATCTACTGCTCCTTTCCTGATCTCTCTCCTTCCATCCTCACTCATATCTCCAACTGTCTCTCTGCTATCTACTCCTGGATGACCCAGCGCTTTTTTAGACTTAAAATATCAAAGACTAAGCTGACCTCTTCCCACCTTCCTGCATAAAACCTGACCATCTCTCATCCTAACCTACTGTTTATGCCCACTTCTTTCCCTTTTGTGTCACCCCTGTCTGTCTAACCCTCCCCTTTTAGAATGTAAGCTCTCACGGGCAGGGCCCTCTCTCCTCTTGTGCCTTTCTTAGAATATATAAACCACTGCCACCCTGATAATTGCTTCAGTGTCCTGTCCCCTGATGCAACTATCCATATTTACCATGTACTTGTCCTAAACTGTCTTGTACTGTAATTTGATATATGTTTTTGCTCCTAATTATGCTTTGTAAAGCGCTGCGGAATCTGTGTGCGCTATATAAGAAACTGTTAATAAATAAATAAATAAATAAATCAGTCATCTCCTGCAATTACTGAATGTCAATGGGCTGTAGTTTTATATTTCCCTCTAGTGGCAGCCAGGGAGTACTGCAGGGACATACAGTATGACCGCTTCTGCTCTCCGTAGATGGATATTTAAAGCACTTCACACCACATGGTGCCCTCTGTGTCTGAGTCTCTGTGGGGGAAGCATGTGCGGTGGGACCAGGGATCGTGCAGGGGCCCAGCGGTCTGACACTGCAGCTTGTGAGTATTCCGGGCCCTAGGGTGACACCCTATGGTTGACAGTAGGTCGACACCACTGAATGGTTGACACTCAAAAGGTTGAATATTTTTTGGGGGATTTGTCAGACATGTGCCGACAGGCGATATTTCATGCCCTAAAGAGCGTGCTGAGTGTAGAGAGGCAAGGTGACGTGTTCTGCAAGTGCTAGACTGGGGTAAGGATACAACTGCCTTGTTCTGGAGGCAGCTTGGCACTGTCAGAGGATGGGGGGGGGGTTATAATTGGGTGGCACGGGTTGTTTTTATTGCCCCTAGAGGAGTTAGAGCTGTGGTCGTGGTTTCATGTCTGTCATTAGGTGGCAGAGGGACGTGGCTGTGTCTACGCTCGGTGCCCAGCATGTGGGTACTAGGAATGATTATCAGCCAGACACCCGGCGATTTGTCCCCTCATATTTATACGTCAGCAGGATTTAATTAGTTAAATGACCAGCCAGATAACCTGCATAAAGGTCGCTGCTCTGCGCTGACACGTTTTGTGTTGACTGTGTATTCCATGTGTGAAGTCGGCAGCACCCTGGTTTTGGACACAGCGAGCGGTCAGCCACTGGCCCCATATCACTGCACGTAACTAAATGAAAGCTCTAGCTCAGCGGTTCTCAAACTGTGGGTCCCAACCTTCTCAGCATGGGGTCACGACTCCATGTTGCTGACCATCAGGCTGATGACTTTTCTGATATCAGTCAGTGATTCAAGGAGTCTGAAAAATCTGTTAAATTGTCTGTTACTTCAGACTCCTCCCGTCACTCTGTGCCTCCACAATGCCGCCATGTATGTGATGTCTGCTGGCTACACATGTGATGTGATGGGTTATTGTATATTAGACTCCTCTCATCACTCTGTGCCTCCACAATGCTGCCATGTATGTGATGTCTGCTGACTACACGTGTGATGTGATGGGTTATGGTATATCAGACTCCTCCCATCACTCTGTGCCTCCACAATGCTGCCATGTATGTGCTGGCTGCTGGCTACACATGTAATGTGATGGGTTATGGTATATTAGACTCCTCCCATCACTCTGTGCCTCCACAATGCTGCCATGTATGTGCTGTCTGCTGACTACACATGTGATGTGATGGGTTATGGTATACTAGACTCCTCCCATCACTCTGTGCCTCCACAATGCTGCCATGTATGTGATGTCTGCTGACTACACATGTGATGTGATGTGATGGGTTATGGTATATTAGACTCCTCCCATCACTCTGTGCCTCCACAATGCTGCCATGTATGTGATGTCTGCTGACTACACGTGTGATGTGATGGGTTATGGTATATCAGACTCCTCCCATCACTCTGTGCCTCCACAATGCTGCCATGTATGTGCTGGCTGCTGGCTACACATGTAATGTGATGGGTTATGGTATATCAGACTCCTCCCATCAGTCTGTACCACCACAATGCTGCCATGTATGTGCTGTCTGCTGACTACACATGTGATGTGATGGGTTATGGTATATCAGACTCCTCCCATCACTCTGTGCCTCCACAATGCTGCCATGTATATGCTGCCTGCTGGCTACACATGTAATGTGATGGGTTATGGTATATCAGACTCCTCCCATCACTCTGTACCTCCACAATGCTGCCATGTATGTGCTGTCTGCTGACTACACATGTGATGTGATGGGTTATGGTATATCAGACTCCTCCCATCACTCTGTACCTCCACAATGCTGCCATGTATGTGTTGTCTGCTGACTACACATGTGATGTGATGGGTTATGGTATATCAGACTCCTCCCATCACTCTGTACCTCCACAATGCTGCCATGTATGTGTTGTCTGCTGCCTACACATGTGATGGGTTATTGTATATTAGACTCCTCCCATCACTCTGTGCCTCCACAATGCTGCCATGTATGTGCTGTCTGCTGGCTACACATGTGATGTGATGGGTTATGGTATATCAGACTCCTCCCATCATTTTGTGCCTCCACAATGCTGCCATGTATGTGCTGTCTGCTGACTACACATGTGATGTGATGACCTTCTGCAGTAACTTGATGGGGTCCTGTCATTATTTTTATTGTCTGATGGGGTCCCAGAGCAAAATAGTTTGAGGACCCCTGCTCTAGATATTGGCTACATCGGAGCTCACGCTGCGGGTTCGGAGGTTCCTGCAAGCCTTGTGCTGACATCATAGAGTAATGCAGAGTTACCCAGACTCCATTGCAGTCCAGGATTTCCATGATTGTGCCTGGTAACATTGACCTGTTTTCTGTTTGCTTCCTGGACAGGTGCTGTGTCCCTGATTCCTGGACCGTACAGGTACGTGGTTCCTGCAGGCTCTGTTCCCATATAGAATCTATTGCCCCTAGAGGCGTTACAGGCATGGCCGTGGTTTCATGTCTGTGTCATTAGGTGGCATAGAGGGACGTGGCTGCGTCTACACTCGGTGCCCAGCATGTGGGTACTAAGAATGATTACCAGCCAGACACCCCATGAATGTACTGTTATAATACTTCTATACCAGTAGTGTGACGTTACTGGCAGATACGCTACAGAAATGCTGTGTGTGTGTGTGTGTGTACATTGTATCACTGCTGTATACTGACCTGCCCTGTGTCTGTCCACAGTGTGTGTGTACATTGTATCACTGCTGTATATTGACCTGCCCTGTGTCTGTCCGCAGTGTGTGTGTACATTGTATCACTGCTGTATACTGACCTGTCCTGTGTCTGTCCGCAGTGTGTGTGTACATTGTATCACTGCTGTATACTGACCTGCCCTGTGTCTGTCCGCAGTGTGTTTGTGTGTGTGTGTGTGTGTACATTGTATCACTGCTATATACTGACCTGCCCTGTGTCTGTCCGCAGTGTGTGTGTGTGTGTACGTGTACGTTGTATCACTGCTATATACTGACCTGCCCTGTGTCTGTCCGCAGTGTGTGTGTGTACATTGTATCACTGCTGTATACTGACCTGCCCTGTGTCTGTCCGCAGTGTGTGTGTGTGTGTGTGTGTGTGTATGTGTACATTGTATCACTGCTGTATACTGACCTGTCCTGTGTCTGTCCGCAGTGTGTGTGTGTGTACATTGTATCACTGCTGTATACTGACCTGCCCTGTGTCTGTCCGCAGTGTGTGTGTGTGTGTGTGCATTGTATCACTGCTGTATACTGACCTGTCCTGTGTCTGTCCGCAGTGTGTGTGTACATTGTATCACTGCTGTATACTGACCTGTCCTGTGTCGTCCACAGGATGAGTGCGGGGTCCCTAATGCCCGGATCATACAGGTAGGCAGTGCCTTGTGTGTCTTACAGCTGTGTTATTGCCCCTAGAGGTGTTTACAGGTATTGCAGTGGTATCATGTCCTTGTCATAGAGGACCATGGCTGTGTCTACACAGTCGGGGCCCAGCCCATGGATGCTGAGCATGGGCGCAACTAGATGGCTGTGGCCCCATAGCAAACCCGTCCCATTGATACCGAAAGGTAACCAAACCCATCCGTGAATGAACTGAATACCCACGGTGTAAACCATTGCACAGGTTCCCATCCTGCCCTTGTAAGTTATAATCTAAACCAGTGGTTCCTAACCCTGGTCCTCAAGTACCCCCAACAGTGCATGTTTTCCAGGTCTCCACACAGAATCAAAAGTGCTATAATTAGCTCCATCTGTGGATCTTTTAAAATGTGCCTGAATAATGAGTGCACCTGCTGGGTGACCCGGAAAACATGCACTGTTGGGGGTACTTGAGGACCAGGGCTGGGAATCACTGATTTAAACCATCTCCCAACAATGATGAGGCAGCCTGTACTTCGATCCTTGCTATAAACATCTGCACCTGTCACTCATCTGCAAGGAGTACTGCAGAGACAAATGGCACCACCTGCTCTCCGTAGTTTTCTATTTAAAGCCCTGCACACCACATGGTGCTCTCTGTGACTGAGTCTCTGTGGAGGAAGCATGTGCTGTGGGTCCAGGGGCCTTACACCCAGTGCTGTGAGTAACCTTGGAGTGTCCTTCATCTGTATTGTCAGCCTTACACACTCTGGCTCAGCTGTCCTGGGACTACACCTCCCAGCATGCTCTGTATATTGATTGCTAGGAGATGTAGTTGTGTCAGGATGTTGTCCCTTGTGCTACGGGCGGTATTGCAGAACTGGGGGTGGGGTGTCTAATTGTATTTTAGAGCTGTTACTATTTTCCCCTAGAGGTGATACAGCCGTGGCTTCAAGTAGTCTGTGGCATAGAGGGACGTGGCTGCGTCTAGGCTCGGTGCCCAGCATGTGGGTACTGTGATTACCAGCCAGACACCCCAGTAATACGACAGCAGATACGCATCAGAAATGTAGTGTGTGTACATTGTATCACTGCTGTATACTGACCTGCCCTGTGTCTGTCCGCAGTGTGTGTGTGTGTGTGTGTGTGTGTGTGTGTGTGTATGTGTACATTGTATCACTGCTGTATACTGACCTGCCCTGTGTCTGTCCGCAGTGTGTGTGTGTGTACATTGTATCACTGCTGTATACTGACCTGCCCTGTGTCTGTCCGCAGTGTGTGTGTGTGTGTGTGTATGTGTACATTGTATCACTGCTGTATACTGACCTGTCCTGTGTCTGTCCGCAGTGTGTGTGTGTACATTGTATCACTGCTGTATACTGACCTGCCCTGTGTCTGTCCGCAGTGTGTGTGTGTGTGTGTGTGCATTGTATCACTGCTGTATACTGACCTGTCCTGTGTCTGTCCGCAGTGTGTGTGTGTGTGTGTGTGTACATTGTATCACTGCTGTATACTGACCTGTCCTGTGTCGTCCACAGGATGAGTGCGGGGTCCCTAATGCCCGGATCATACAGGTAGGCAGTGCCTTGTGTGTCTTACAGCTGTGTTATTGCCCCTAGAGGTGTTTACAGGTATTGCAGTGGTATCATGTCCTTGTCATAGAGGACCATGGCTGTGTCTACACAGTCGGGGCCCAGCCCATGGATGCTGAGCATGGGCGCAACTAGATGGCTGTGGCCCCATAGCAAACCCGTCCCATTGATACCGAAAGGTAACCAAACCCATCCGTGAATGAACTGAATACCCACGGTGTAAACCATTGCACAGGTTCCCATCCTGCCCTTGTAAGTTATAATCTAAACCAGTGGTTCCTAACCCTGGTCCTCAAGTACCCCCAACAGTGCATGTTTTCCAGGTCTCCACACAGAATCAAAAGTGCTATAATTAGCTCCATCTGTGGATCTTTTAAAATGTGCCTGAATAATGAGTGCACCTGCTGGGTGACCCGGAAAACATGCACTGTTGGGGGTACTTGAGGACCAGGGCTGGGAATCACTGATTTAAACCATCTCCCAACAATGATGAGGCAGCCTGTACTTCGATCCTTGCTATAAACATCTGCACCTGTCACTCATCTGCAAGGAGTACTGCAGAGACAAATGGCACCACCTGCTCTCCGTAGTTTTCTATTTAAAGCCCTGCACACCACATGGTGCTCTCTGTGACTGAGTCTCTGTGGAGGAAGCATGTGCTGTGGGTCCAGGGGCCTTACACCCAGTGCTGTGAGTAACCTTGGAGTGTCCTTCATCTGTATTGTCAGCCTTACACACTCTGGCTCAGCTGTCCTGGGACTACACCTCCCAGCATGCTCTGTATATTGATTGCTAGGAGATGTAGTTGTGTCAGGATGTTGTCCCTTGTGCTACGGGCGGTATTGCAGAACTGGGGGTGGGGTGTCTAATTGTATTTTAGAGCTGTTACTATTTTCCCCTAGAGGTGATACAGCCGTGGCTTCAAGTAGTCTGTGGCATAGAGGGACGTGGCTGCGTCTAGGCTCGGTGCCCAGCATGTGGGTACTGTGATTACCAGCCAGACACCCCAGTAATACGACAGCAGATACGCATCAGAAATGTAGTGTGTGTACATTGTATCACTGCTGTATACTGACCTGTCCTGTGTCTGTCCGCAGTGTGTGTGTGTACATTGTATCACTGCTGTATACTGACCTGTCCTGTGTGTGTACATTGTATCACTGCTGTATACTGACCTGTCCTGTGTGTGTGTGTGTGTGTGTGTGTGTGTGTGTGTACATTGTATCACTGCTGTATACTGACCTGTCCTATGTCTGTCCGCAGTGAGTGTGTGTGTGTACATTGTATCACTGCTGTATACTGACCTGTCCTATGTCTGTCCGCAGGGTGAGAGCGCAGTCCCTGATGTGTGTGTGTGTGTGTGTACACACATTGGGCCTTATTTTGGTTCATTCTTTCTGACAAAATCCTTCTTAGATGGGCAAAACCATGTGCACTGCAGGTGGGGCAGATGTAACATGTGCAGAGAGAATTAGATTTGGGTGGGGTTTTACTTCAAAGTGAGATCTATATTGCAGTGTAAAAATAAAGCAGTCAGTATTTTCCCTGCACAGAAACAAAATTACTCACCCAAATCTAATTCTCTCTGCACATGTTACATCTGCCCCCCCCCTGCAGTGCACATGGTTTTGTCCATCTAAGAAGGATTTTGTCAGAAAGAATGAACCAAAATAAGGCCCATTGTATCATTGCTGTATACTGACCTGTCCTGTATCTGTCCGCAGGGTGAGTGAGAGGTCCCTGATTTTATATAATGGATTGCTAAAACCGTGCTAGGGCATGCTGGGACATGTAGTTCCATAACAGCTGCAGGGCCATGAGTTTGACACCACTGGTGTTAACCATTCCAATGATGCCCATCATGCCCTTGGAAGTTATAATATAAAACCATATCCCAGCCTGTAATCATGTCTGACTGACAGATGCAAATGTCTATAGCTGGGATCACTAATCTCCTGCAATTACTGAATATCCATGTGCTCGATCTATTGCCCTCTATGGGAGGCTGAGGAGTGCTTCATGGAATGATCATTGTTTGTCGCCATCTAGTGGCGGCCAAGGAGTACTGCAGAGACAAATTACACCTGTTCTCTGTAGATGGCTATTTAAAGCCTTGCACACCACATGGTGCTATCTTTGGTCCCACAGCACATGCTTCCCTAACAGACAGATCTTGCAGGGGCCCATTAGACTGACAACCAGTGCTGTGAGTAAGATTGGATCGTTGCTCCTGACCTGTCCATCATCTGTAGTGTCAGCCATACATGTTCAGGCTCAGCAGTCCTGGGACTACACCTCCCAGCATGCCTTGCAATTCAATTGCTAAGAGATGTAGTTCTGCAAGTGCTAGACTGGGTGAGGATACATTTGCATTATACTAGAGGCAAGTTGTGTGTGGAGGTATAATTGGGTGGTGGGGGTTAACTGTTACCCTTGGAGATAGGGCTGTAGTTTCATGTTTGTGGCATAGAGGGACGTGGCTGTGTATACGCTCTGTGCCCAGCATGTGGGCACTATCAATGATTACCAGCCAGACACACCATGAATGTACTGTTATAATACTTCTATACCCGTAATATGACATTAGTGGCAGATACACTACAGAAATGTGTGTGTGTGTACATTGTATCACTGCTGTATACTGACCTGTTCTGTGTCTGTCCGCAGGATGAGTGCACGGTCCCTGGTGTGTGTGTGTGTGTGTGTGTGTGTGTGTACATTGTGTCACTGCTGTATACTGACCTGTTCTGTGTCTGTCCGCAGGATGAGTGCACGGTCCCTGGTGTGTGTGTGTGTGTGTGTGTGTACATTGTGTCACTGCTGTATACTGACTTGTTCTGTGTCTGTCCGCAGGATGAGTGCGCGGTCCCTGTGTGTGTGTGTGTGTGTATATTGTCACTGCTGTATACTGACCTGTTCTGTGTCTGTCCGCAGGATGAGTGCACGGTCCCTGGTGTGTGTGTACATTGTATCACTGCTGTATACCGACCTGTCCTGTGTCTGTCCGCAGGATGAGTGCACGGTCCCTGGTGTGTGTGTGTGTGTGTGTGTGTACATTGTATCACTGCTGTATACTGACCTGTCCTGTGTCTGTCCGCAGGATGAGTGCGCGGTCCCTGGTGTGTGTACATTGTATCACTGCTGTATACTGACCTGTCCTGTGTCTGTCCGCAAGATGAGTGCGCGGTCCCTGGTGTGTGTACATTGTATCACTGCTGTATACTGACCTGTCCTGTGTCTGTCCGCAGGATGAGTGCGCGGTCCCTGGTGTGTGTACATTGTATCACTGCTGTATACTGACCTGTCCTGTGTCTGTCCGCAGGATGAGTGTGCGGTCCCTGGTGTGTGTACATTGTATCACTGCTGTATACTGACCTGTCCTGTGTCTGTCCGCAGGATGAGTGCGCGGTTCCTGGTGTGTGTACATTGTATCACTGCTGTATACTGACCTGTCCTGTGTCTGTCCGCAGGATGAGTGCGCGGTCCCTGGTGTGTGTACATTGTATCACTGCTGTATACTGACCTGTGTCTGTCCGCAGGATGAGTGCGCGGTCCCTGGTGTGTGTACATTGTATCACTGCTGTATACTGACCTGTCCTGTGTCTGTCCGCAGGATGAGTGCGCGGTCCCTGGTGTGTGTTCATTGTATCACTGCTGTATACTGACCTGTCCTGTGTCTGTCCGCAGGATGAGTGCGCGGTCCCTGGTGTGTGTACATTGTATCACTGCTGTATACTGACCTGTCCTGTGTCTGTCCGCAGGATGAGTGCGCGGTCCCTGGTGTGTGTACATTGTATCACTGCTGTATACTGTCCTGTGTCTGTCCGCAGGATGAGTGCGCGGTCCCTGGTGTGTGTACATTGTATCACTGCTGTATACTGACCTGTCCTGTGTCTGTCCGCAGGATGAGTGCGCGGTCCCTGGTGTGTGTACATTGTATCACTGCTGTATACTGACCTGTCCTGTGTCTGTCCGCAGGATGAGTGCGCGGTCCCTGGTGTGTGTACATTGTATCACTGCTGTATACTGACCTGTCCTGTGTCTGTCCGCAGGATGAGTGCGCGGTCCCTGGTGTGTGTACATTGCATCACTGCTGTATACTGACCTGTCCTGTGTCTGTCCGCAGGATGAGTGCGCGGTCCCTGGTGTGTGTACATTGTATTACTGCTGTATACTGACCTGTCCTGTGTCTGTCCGCAGGATGAGTGCGCGGTCCCTGGTGTGTGTACATTGTATCACTGCTGTATACTGACCTGTCCTGTGTCTGTCCGCAGGATGAGTGCGCGGTCCCTGGTGTGTGTACATTGTATCACTGCTGTATACTGTCCTGTGTCTGTCCGCAGGATGAGTGCGCGGTCCCTGGTGTGTGTACATTGTATCACTGCTGTATACTGACCTGTCCTGTGTCTGTCCGCAGGATGAGTGCGCGGTCCCTGGTGTGTGTACATTGTATCACTGCTGTATACTGACCTGTCCTGTGTCTGTCCGCAGGATGAGTGCGCGGTCCCTGGTGTGTGTACATTGTATCACTGCTGTATACTGACCTGTCCTGTGTCTGTCCGCAGGATGAGTGCGCGGTCCCTGGTGTGTGTACATTGCATCACTGCTGTATACTGACCTGTCCTGTGTCTGTCCGCAGGATGAGTGCGCGGGCCCTGGTGTGTGTACATTGCATCACTGCTGTATACTGACCTGTCCTGTGTCTGTCCGCAGGATGAGTGCGCGGTCCCTGGTGTGTGTACATTGTATTACTGCTGTATACTGACCTGTCCTGTGTCTGTCCGCAGGATGAGTGCGCGGGCCCTGGATTATTGGGTTATGCGGTTCCTGGTGAGTCTCCTATTGCTGTATTCTGTTGCCCCTAGAGGCGTTACAGACATGGCTTCGGTTCTATGTCTGTGTCATTAGGTGGCATAGAGGGACGTGGCTGCGTCTACGCTCGGTGACCAGCATGTGGGTACTAGGAATGATTACCAGCCGGACACCCCATTACTGTAACATAATGAACACGTTCGGGCTGAATGTCTGTAACCTGTAATCAGGGCGCTCTCATGTCAGTGTCGGTACATGCAGTATATGACGCCTGGCCTGCAGCATTGTGTGGCACCAGATGTCTGTAGTTAGCGATGCCACGCCCGGCCTGCGTAGTCCTGGGGGTCATGCAGCCGGCCAATGGTGTGGCGTAGGCGCTGCTCTGATCGCTAGTGCAAGCAGAAGGCATCTGCTTATATTATACAGTACTAGTGCTGTGCCTGCTGCTTCCATGCTGGCAGCCACTATGCGCCCACTGTCCACTTCTGAATCAGACCCAGTGTGCAGATTGTGTACGAACAGAATACCCACGGTGTAAAGCATTCCGTGGATGCTTATCTTGCCCTTAAAAATTATAATCTAAACCAGGGTTCGCCAACCCGTCGCTCGCGAGCGACGGGTAGCTCGCCGGGACCTTTCCAGTAGCTCGGGGCTGTTTAAGTGACCTCCTGCCCAGTGGCGGGCTGGGCAGGGGGGCAGGGTGCCAGTTGCCCCCCAGGCCAGTACACTGTTACTGTTTGGGGCCGCAGGTGCATGCTGTGCTTGCACATTCATGTGGCCGGGAAGCCTTGCAGCGTGTGCTCCTCGCTGCACTCTGACGTCTGACCTGATATCTCTGACAGCAGCCGTTCAGGGCTGGTGCTGTAGTATGCTCAGTTCAGGGACACTCTCTCACAGCGCAGCCAGGACGGAGCCTTCACAGCTGCAAAACTTGATTACTGGGGCCAGCCCCTCTCCTGGGACCAGCCACCAATGAGCTGAGCTCCCATACGGCTGGCCCCTCCCCTCCTGTGTCCCGACCTCCTACTCTTCTCTCCTCCCGGGCAGCATGAATCCTGCTCCCTCCCTTCTATCTCCACCCTGTACAGAAGCTGCTGCCCTCCTTGGTGAGTTTTTTGGTGGATAGACAGAGTCATGTGTAGGGATAATGTGGGTGGGAGGTGTTGTCTTCTTTGTTAAATGTGTGTGTGTCTGACTCTGTGTAGAAAAAATTGTCTCATTGTTTCATACATGGGGGGATGTTATCTTGTTTAGTGTGTGTGTGTGTGTGTGTGTGTGTGTGTGTCTCTGTGTGTGTACTATGTGTCTGCATGTGAGTGTACAAATATATGTGTAACTTGCATACATAATGTGTGTGTGTGTGTGTGTGTGTGTGTGTGTGTGTGGGGGGGGGGGGTGGAGTTATCTTGTTTAGTGTGTGTGTGTACTATGTGTTTGCATGTGAGTGTAAAAATATACGTGTAACTTGCATAAATAATGTGTGTGTGGGGGGGGGTGGGGTTATCTTGTTTAGTGTGTGTGTGTGTGTACTATGTGTTTGCATGTGAGTGTAAAAATATACGTGTAACTTGCATTAATAATGTGTGTGTGGGGGGTGGAGTTATCTTGTTTAGTGTGTGTGTGTGTACTATGTGTTTGCATGTGAGTGTAAAAAATGTATGTGTGACTTGCATACATAATTTGTGTGGGGGGAGGGGAGTTTACTGGTATTTTCTTTATTATATGTGTGTGTGGAAAAATACATGTGTTGTTGGTGGAAGGGGGGCTTGTTTTTTTCTGTGTTTGTAACTAATTTTGCATGTATTTAAGGGGCGGGCGGGCGGACAGGCAGGGCCGTAGCCCAGACCGCCAAACCACGGAGGGTGCCATAATCCCCATATCCTTCTGTAACATGGTATTAGCAGCGACCTGCTAGCCCCAGCCTCTGTTCCTCATCTCACACTGCTGCTCTGTCCCCTGCCATCCTGGGAATCCATGCTGTGCTGCAAAAATATACTTTTTGGGTCCCACTCCAACCCAGGCTCACAGTATGCCACACAGCAGTGGGTGGCAGCAGTGGCCCCTTTAGTTTTCAGGGGCCCCAGTGCATTGAACCTCCTGCATCAATGGTAGTTCTGCCTCTGTACAGATGGGTATGTATGTGAGTTTAGATGGGTCAGTAGTGTACAAGGGTGTACACAGTTAATTAGTGTAGCTTATAGAGGGGGTCAGTAATGTATTAGGTATAGAGGGTTCGTTGATGTAGTGTAGGGTATAGAGGGGTCAGTAATGTAGTGTAGGGTATAGAGGGGTCAGTAATGTAGTGTAGGGTATAGAGGGGTCAGTAATGTAGTGGTGGATATAGAGGGGTCAGTAGTGTGGTGACGGGTATAGATGGGTCAGTACTGTAGGGTATAGAGGGGTCAGTGATATAGCGGAGGGTATAGAGGGGTTAGTACTGTAGGGTATAGAGGGGTCAGTAATGTAGTGGTGGGTATAGAGGGGTCAGTGATGTAGGGTATAGAGGGGTCAGTGATGTAGTAGTGGATACAGAGCGGTCAGTAGTGTAGTGGTGGGTATAGAAGGGTCAGTAGTGTAGTGGTGGATATAGAGAGGTCAGTAGTGTAGTGACGGGTATAGAGGGGTCAGTAGGGTATAGATGGGTCAGTACTGTAGGGTATAGAGGGGTCAGTGATATAGCGGAGGGTATAGAGGGGTTAGTACTGTAGGGTATAGAGGGGTCAGTTATATTTGAGACTTATGAATAGGACTCCTCTATTGATTCAGGTTGTTACTATAATAGTAACAAGTGACTGTGAAAATTATTTTTAATTTATTTTGTAATATATTGTTTCCTACAGTAGATGGGTTCTGTACACTCCCTGGGGCAGGGTGCACCAAAGGTAAAACTGTGGCCAAACCTCTGAAAATCCGTATTCAGCGGTCCAACCACATTTCTCGTATACACCAAGCTCCTGAATGGGATACATTCTAGAGCCTGGACTTAGTGGGCATTGCCATCTGTAAATGGCATTGCCTTATAGAAGCCTATGGGCTTCTTTTTGCAATATGTACTGAGCGGGATTTAATCGGTCTCCTCCTAGTGCCCATGCAGTGCGTTTATCTGACGCATGTGCAGAAAGATGCAGTGTTTTGTGTTCTACTTGCTGGTTTCTGACAGACGGCATGCTAAGCCCATTCCTGCTGATTAAGCAAACCAGGCCTCCAACAATGTGAATCCCATTTCATGCGCTGGTAGAAAAAGCGGGGCCACTGTCTTGTGTTTGCCCCCCAGGCTGAAAGTTGCCAGCCAGCCCCTGCTCCTGCCGCGTAGCGGTACCTTGCTTGACGGCAGGAGGTCAGAAAGTGTTTTAATGCTGCGTCCTCCTGACGTCCCCAGCGCACTTTCTTCATCCTCACTTGGCGGCAAGAGGTCTCTGAATGTGACTTCATGCCGCGTCCTCCTGACGTCCCCAGCGCACGTTCTCATCGACGCCACGGCCACAGCCTCTGCTCAGCGTGATTGATGTCTGCTCCGGTCCTGCGCCACAGCCTCTGCTCAGACTTACATGAGGTAAAAAAAAAATGAAAACTGTGTGCGCACAGTGTGTGGGGCATATGTATAATGGAGCATCACAGTGGGGCACATGTATAATGGAGCATCACAGTGGGGCATATGTATACTGGAGCATCACAGTGGGGCACATGTATAATGGAGCATCACAGTGGGGCACATGTATAATGGAGCATCACAGTGGGGCATATGTATTATGGAGCATCACAGTGGGGCATATGTATTATGGAGCATCACAGTGGGGCATATGTATTATGGAGCATCACAGTGGGGCATATGTATTATGGAGCATCACAGTGGGGCACATGTATAATGGAGCATCACAGTGGGGCATATGTATTATGGAGCATCACAGTGGGGCATATGTATTATGGAGCATCACAGTGGGGCATATGTATTATGGAGCATCACAGTGGGGCATATGTATAATGGAGCATCACAGTGGGGCATATGTATTATGGAGCATCACAGTGGGGCATATGTATTATGGAGCATCACAGTGGGGCACATGTATAATGGAGCATCACAGTGGGGCATATGTATTATGGAGCATCACAGTGGGGCACATGTATAATGGAGCATCACAGTGGGGCATATGTATTATGGAGCATCACAGTGGGGCATATGTATAACGGAGCATCACAGTGGGGCATATGTATTATGGAGCATCACAGTGGGGCACATGTATAATGGAGCATCACAGTGGGGCATATGTATTATGGAGCATCACAGTGGGGCACATGTATAATGGAGCATCACAGTGGGGCATATGTATTATGGAGCATCACAGTGGGGCATATGTATAACGGAGCATCACAGTGGGAAATATGTATAATGGAGCATCACAGTGGGGAATATGTATAATGGAGCATCACAGTGGAGCATTACAGTGGGGCATATGTATTATGGAGCATCACAGTGGGGCATATGTATAATGGAGCATCACGATGTGGGGCATATGTATAATGGGCATCACGGTGTGCGGCATATGTATAATGGGCATCACGATGTGGGGCATATGTATAATGGACATCATGTGTGTGGCATGTTAAATTCAGCGTCACGCTGTGGGATGTTTGCATAATGGAGCGTCACGTTGTGGGGCATATGTACTGTATAATGGGCATATGTATAATGGGCATCATGTGTGTGGCATATGTATAATGGAGCATCACAGTGCGGGGCATATCTATAATGGGCATCACAGTATGCGGCATAGGTATAATGGGCATCAAAGACTGCACTATTGGGGTCATATGTGTATCACATCTCCATTTTCCATGGCCGCACCACATGTGGCTACAGCTCTTAGAGAGCTGACCATGCCCTCAAAAAATGGGGGATGTAGCCTCGCAGGAGTTCCACGGTAGTAGGTGAACCCTCTAATTTTGGGCGCGTGCCTTCAGCACGCGCAGATGTCTCCTCTGCCTCGTGTTGGGAGGTATGTTTGTGACATATTGGACATTGCAGTGTGTGGCATAAGGTGTCAGGGGCATTACGGTGTGTGGCATAATGTGTAAAGGGCATTTTTTGGGATATTATGCAGGTTTTAAATTTTTTTTAAATTTAGTAGCTCTTCGGGCGGTTTATTTTGTCGCGAGTAGCTCCCACCCCGAAAAAGGTTGGAGACCACTGATCTAAACCATCTCCCAGCAATGATGAGACAGCCTGTAATTGGATCCCCCGCTATAAAAATCTGCATCGGTCAATCATCTGCAATAACTGAATATCAATGTGTTGGATTTGTCTCCATCTAGTGGTAAAAAGGGAGTACTGCACAAAATTCTGACTTGGAATCTGAGGGATCTACCGCCATCTAGTGCCAGCCAGGGAGTACTGCACGGCTATCCGGCCCCTGTGGGATTTGTTGCCATCTAGTAATAGCCGCTAAGTACTGCACATGACCCCTTTTAGCTCTTCGTAGGCTGTCATTTAAAGCCCTGTTTGCCAAATGGTGCCCTCAGTCTCTGCAGCATGGATTGGATGCACAGGGCCTAGGAATTGTGCAGGGGCCCGTTGGTCTGCCACCCAGTGCTGCAAATAACATTGCTCCAGGCATGTCCTTAATCTGTGATTTCAGCCATACCCTTGCAGACTCTATCATGGGTAGATGATGGCACTCTCAGCATGCCCTGTAAACCAAGATTGCTGGGAGATGTAGTCCTGCAAGTGCTAGACTGGGGTTAGGATGATGCTCCCTTGAGCTAGCGGCAGCCTTGCCCCTAGAGGCGTTACAGACATGGCCGTGGTTTCATGCCTGTCATTAGCTGGCATAGAGGGATGTGTTTGCTTCTACGCTCTGTGCCCAGCATGTGGGTACTAAGCATGATCACCAGCCGGACATCCCACCTATATTCTGTTATAGTACTTCTATACCAGTAATATGACGGTAGCAGATAACCTACAGAAATGCTTTGTGTGTGTATTGTGTATCACTGCTGTATACTGACCTGTCCTGTGTGTGTGTGTGTGTGCATACATTGTATCACTGCTGTATACTGACCTGTCCTGTGTCTGTCCGCAGTGTGTGTGTGCGCGTGTACATTGTATCACTGCTGTATACTGACCCGTCCTGTGTCTGTCCGCAGTGTGTGTGTGTGTGTGTGTACATTGTATCACTGCTGTATACTGACCTGCCCTGTGTCTGTCCGCAGTGTGTGTGTGTACATTGTATCACTGCTGTATACTGACCTGCCCTGTGTCTGTCCGCAGTGTGTGTGTGTGTGTGTGTGTGTGTGTGTGTACATTGTATCACTGCTGTATACTGACCTGTCCTGTGTCTGTCCACAGGATGAGTGCGGGGTCCCTAATGCCCGGATCATACAGGTAGGCAGTGCCTTGTGTGTCTTACAGCTGTGTTATTGCCCCTAGAGGCGTTACAGACATGGCCGTGGTTTCATGCCTGTCATTAGCTGGCATAGAGGGATGTGTTTGCTTCTACGCTCTGTGTCCAGCATGTGGGTACTAAGCATGATCACCAGCCGGACATCCCACCTATATTTTGTTATAATACTTCTATACCAGTAATATGACTGTAGCATTTACGCTGCAGAAATGTTCTGTGTGTGTACATTGTATCACTGCTGTATACTGACCTGTGTCTGTCCGCAGTGTGTGTGTACATTGTATCACTGCTGTATACTGACCTGTCCTGTGTCTGTCCACAGGATGAGTGCGGGGTCCCTGATGCCCGGATCATACAGGTAGGCAGTGCCTTGTGCCTCTTACCACTGTGTTATTGCCCCTAGAGGCGTTACAGACATGGCCGTGGTTTCATGTCTGTGTCATTAGGTGGCATAGAGGGATCTGGCTGCGTCTACGCTCTGTGCCCAGCATGTGGGTACTAAGAATGATTACCAGCCGGACACCCGATGAATGTACTGTTATAATACTTCTATTAACACGACCTGTTGTAGTGATTGTGTAGATGTGAGATCTGTAATACGCTGCAGCTGAATTTCTGTGATCTAAGGAACCTGTTCTCTTGTCTTTGTCTGTGGGTAAACTTGTGCGTTATTCACAATAAGTCACAAAGTAAAGTGATATTAGGGGTGAGGTTTTTAGTAAGATTCCGAAATTGCACATTATCGCATTCAGCATGAAAATGTGCAATTTTGTGAGACATGGTAATGTGCGTTACACAATAGGGAAAACAGCGTAGGGCCCCCTCCTGAGGATGACCATCCCTACGGCTCATTGAGCCCAACCTGGTTCCAAAAATATGGGGGACAAAGCGTAGTAGCCCCCCCATATTTCTGAAACCAACCCCGGACTCTTGGACCAGTCCTGGTTCTAAAAATACAGGGGACAAAAACCGAGGGTCCCCCATATTTTGGAACCAGCACTGGACTACAACAGCCCTTGGTGTCATGCCACAGCAGGGGGACACTTTTACATAAGGCCCCCCAGCCGTACCATGCGCACCGTGGCTGGTCAGCCCTGGACAGTGTACCTGGGTGAGTGGGGACCCCCAATCGCTATTCAATCTTGACCTAGATGTCTCCCTTAATACCTGCCTGCAGCCTTATGCTGTTGTACCCCAGATACCTGCAAGGTAGTGGGACAGGGGATTTTTGTGCACCCATGGGGCCGATTGGGGTGTAAGGCAACAAACTCACCATATATTATCCCTCGCCCTCTATAAACTCCTTGTATCTTATTATGCAACTTCCATTGTCTGTAGGTGATGTTGGCGGTGACTGAAGAGTAGGACGCAGCTTCCCGGGTGAGTATATATTGACCTCTACGCTGCAGTAGATCTGCAGGACACCAGACCGGCCCTCGCTAGGACGGCACGGTGGCTGGAGGGACAGCAGCGAACTGGAGTAGATCTGATAGTTCTACAATGTGTGAAATTACAACCAAATAATATTGAATTGTAAACTTTTCAATAAAACTATTTGAAACCGGTTTTATTTATTTATTTTCTTTCATTTTAAAATGTTTCCTTTACACTAGTACTGGCCTCAGTGGTATCTGCAGGATCCTTTATGTTGCTGTCCAGGTGGTTATAATAGATCTGTCTCCACCTCTGGGGTCGGCCATTGTATTGCAGATCTAATCCGGTAAATTCACAACCTATTAGCAGTTTGGCGCCCGAACACTTTAGCAGAAATGTGCTCAGGGCGGATGATCCTAGTTCACCATACTGCTGCCTTATGTGTTGGTACATTCCACCATTGTGTTACAAGTAAAGGCTCCAGTGCTTCTATTCTGGCCTGGGGAATAAAGCAAAAGGGTTTTATTGTCTATATCAGGGAGGAGGAATTTTTGGCCCTACAGCTGTTGTTGAACTATACATCCCCAGCACTGCAACAGTTTTAGCATGGCCAAATATCAAAACTGTAGCAGGGCATGTTGGGATGTGTAGTTCAACAGCTGGAGGAGCAAAGATTCCCCATACCTGGTCTATATGATGAGTTGGCATCATATTAGCTGTTTCAGAAGTCTTAATCCTGCCGCTTTCTGTGCCAGTGAGAGGAACAGGGTTCTGGCTGCTGCCCGCTTGTAGTTTTGGGTATAATTATAATCTCCAATGGTCCGATGCAGCTGTTTCGGTGATGCCGCACATGAATTGGTACCTGATTTAATCTGACAAAAGGGGAGAGATGGTGATTTTATTATACTATGGCGACCTGTCACGAGGTTACGAACCTGTGTCCTACGTCCTATTTGTGTGGTATGGTTTCCGCACTGTTCCCGATACAGGCTGCTGCCACCATGCTGGCTGTCGCCGCTAATTACCCCGGAATGATGAAGAGATTGTTTGTGTGATGTCCTGAAGTTTCTCTGCTGCTGTGATGATTAATAGTCTGGCGGCGGCGGCAGCCACTTCCAAACGGTGTCTCATTAAACGGGCATTATTGGGGCTAAAGGTGTCATTAGTGTAGCGGCTGCTGCCGGCTGGAAAATGAAGCAGTTAATTGCTAAAAGTCAGCGCCTAATAGAACTGTTTGTCCTGAAAGACTCAATGATATTCCCATGCGGGATTCACCGGGGGAAGTAAGATTGGCGAGCGGCTGTATGAGACTTGGCGATATCTAACCGCGTGCGGGAGAGATCTGGGTGCAGGCCCCTCCCTACCCCTACAGACGGGGTGCAGGCCCCTCCCTACCCCTACAGACGGGGTGCAGGCCCCTCCCTACCCCTACAGACGGGGTGCAGGCCCCTCCCTACCCCTACAGATGGGGTGCAGGCTCCTCCCTACCCCTACAGACTGGGTGCAGGCTTCTGCTGCAGCATGGCAAGGTGCGAATCAGCCGGTATACACAGACTATATTCCAGCTCCACCTCATCTCTGATGTTGGTGTGATGACCAGGATAATACAGAGGTCAAACCCCCCACCCCCCCATACTGAACATGTCCTGTAACCCGCAGGTGTATGTATAGCATAGGGGGGTGGGAGAGGAGATTCCACAGCCACCAGCTGGGACACTCAGCACACTTATATTCTCCCTCCGTGCCCTAGTTGATGGTAGGCTATGAAATACTGCCTGTCGGCACAAGTCTGCTAAAAAAAAAACCCTTGAACAGCTCATGTCGACGTTAGCCATGTTGGCCTTAGTGGTCCACCTTCATCGTGTCAGCCTAGCGACCGCAGTCCATACATACACACTGCCCAATACAAGTGAGTTTGACATTTCATTAGAAGCCGGATAAAGGTTTAAAAGGGGTGTGGTCAATGGAGGGGCTCAAACATCTGAAGTGGGTGTGGCCATGCTCCTGTAAAAAAAAACTGGCATGACTGGAAATTTCTTGGGAGAGTCCGCTCCTGCAGCGCAGCTCAGCCTGAGAAATTTCTGGGCCTACCGCCGAATGGGCTAAAAGCTTATACGGATTCCATTAAATGAAAAACATTTTCACTTTACAAAACTTAAGAATTGTGTAAGCATAAACTTTCGCCCGTTCGTCGGACACCTTAAGACTAGTAATATTTTTCTCATAATGAGGCAAATGTATTAAGCCTTAACGAGAGAAATGCAAGGGTGATAGAGAGATAAACATCCAGCCAATCCGCTCCTATAACCATTGCATTTATCTCTTGTTAAGGCTTAATACATGTGCCCCATTCTCTCAAACTTGAAATGTCTTCCACATGCAATCTTCTCTCTGGCCACAGGAGGGCACAATAGCATCACAGTTCAGTTGTTAGTGAAAACATTTCATTAAAAGCATATTTGACTACAGATGTGCACCCGCTGTAAATTCTCAGTAAGGATGGTTTATTTCCTCTTGGAATCTAGCATAAGCTAAGGTGGTAACCGCAACACTACGGGGCGAGTGTAATATAGGCTGTAGGGATTTACTGTACCAGTGATAAGTCTCTGAATTTTGGAAGCTGTGTTTAAACACAGAGCGAGACCTAGAATATAATATGTTCCAAAGGGCTATAATTACACTCCTCTGTCAGGACTGTATTCTAACAGGGTAATATTATATAGGGAAAGAGAGCAGTGTAATTTACTTAAATCATACAAATATTTTTGAATATGCCAATACGAAGATTTAATAACCTGAATAAGAAACCAATTATAGCTTCACTTGGGTATGTTAGTGTATGGTTGCTCAGTGCACGCTACCACATTTAAAAATGATTTTGCTGCCTTAGCACAGGCTCCTCCTACTCTCCGCCTGACACATTATGATTATAGAGTAGTGCTTACACCATTTGTATGCTCTTGAGCCCTCTTCCCAATGTGTCCTCAGACCCTAGAGGAGCTTTTGTGAATTGCCAGCTTCTGGCGGCTTTCCAGGTTGCCATAGAAATAATTTCAAGTGTTGCGATAAGAATCGCATTCACCGCCTGCAGCTGGGTGGAAGGACTGTCTCTTGTGATAAGGGACCAATGTATTATTGAGGGGAATGATGAGGTTGCTCTGTGTATTAGAGAGCCCGGCCTTACGTTAATCATACAGAGCACATGTGTGTTTAGGTTACACGTAATCTCAGCAAAGCACTTAAATACAAGTACCTATCCTCACTGCTGCGTATACCGTCCACGGGAAACTGGGTATGGGTCCTAGGTTGAGGTTTTTCATGTTTTTTTTAATGTCTATGTCGACCTAAGTTGACATGGACACCGTAGAAGGGTAACAGATCATTTGGCACATGTATCTCACTCTATGCCCGCTTGGATAGTAAAGTATGAAAAACCACCTGTTTTGGGGGAAAAAAATCATGAAAAACTCAACCTAATGCTTGTGTTGACCTTGTCGATTCATGCCAAGCAAAGCTCTACATTTATTGGGTGTCCTCGTGCTCCGCTGTGCAAATTGACGCCCCAAATACATGTCGATCTTTTGTCACTGTTGACCTAGTACACCGGTTCTTAAAGTCGGTCCTCAGGACCCCACACAGTGCATGTTTACCGTGGCCCCTCACAGAATCAAGTGAAATAATTAGCTCCACCTGTGGATCTTTTAAAATGTGTCAGTCAGTAATGAGTGCACCTATTGGGTGACCTGGAAAACGTGAGCTGTGTGGGGTCCTGAGGACCGAGTTTGAGAACCACTGACATGTCAACCTTTTGGTCAATGACAACGTTGACATCTGTAACAGAGAATAAAGAGGACTCGTCACATAAAAAGCCTTTTATTTACACGTGAAGTGTTGGAGACAAATGCAGCAGATCCCACGGGGAGCGGATCAGCCTGCAGAAGACGCGGGAGCGACTCTGGGCGGACTCTCGGCTGCAAGAAGGAAGCTACACGTGAGTCCACAGAGAGCGGCATCCACAACCCATCTTTGTATCCACTTAGGAATATTTGGTATTGGAGATCTTTTTCCAAAGCAAAGTCTTGAGGTTGTTTAAGACAAGGGAATGGTGGACCTCCATCTGGCTGGCCAGACCACTGAGAGTCATGCAAGTCCGAAGCTGCTTCTGCAGCTCCTCCTTTAAGTCCGAAGGAGTACCGTAGAGCAGGTACTCCTGCAGCAACCGGCACGCCTTGGCCAGGTTTGGCTGGATGACGTCGTTTTTGCACTGTTTCATGAGTTTGTCGCAGGCGGCGGTGCAGTCTCTGCCGAAGGTGCAGTCCGAGTTCTGCTCGCAGTGCCGGCCCTTGAGGAACCCTCGTATAGTCATTTCCGTGGCCACCTTCCTCAGGTCCACCACTTTGAAGTCGTATTTTTCATTGTACCCAATGTTCTTGTAGCTGGTTTCGCAGATGAAGAAGCTGCCGTAGGTTCCGTGAAAGATCTCCTCCACGAACTCCAGCAGCCCGATGGATATTTTGGCTCTCCTCGGCCAGGCGGGGGCGAACCACTGGTGGATGATCCTGTGCAGGGGAGACGGCAGCAGGTTCTGCAGGAAGCCGGGGATCTGGGTGCCGTAGAGGGAATCGTGGGGGATCTTCTCTGTGACGTAGAGGTCCCCGCAGTGGCCCAGCAGCTGAGACGTGTGCTCCTTCTCGTGCAAGGACAACATGAGCAGGAACTCGTTCAGCTGCAGCAGAGCCCAGATAGACTTCGCCTCGGCCAGGGACACCTTCCCGTCATCGTTTACATCTGCTATGGTTAGGATCCGACCGACCAAAACCGCCAGGGACGTCTGGTCTCCCAGGTTATCCTGCAGGGGGAGTAGAGGAGCTGGGGTTATATTATATGGGCAGGACAACCATTTATACATCTAGGCCAGGGGTTCTCAAACTCGGTCCTTAGGACCCCACACAGTTCACGTTTTCCAGGTCACCCACATGTGCACAGGCGCACTCATTACTCATTGACACATTTTAAAAGATCCGCAGGTGAAGCTAATTATTTCACCTGTGATTCCGTGAGGAGACCTGCAAAACATGCACTGTGTGGGGTCCTGAGGACCGACTTTGAGAACCTGTGATCTAGGCAGTAGAAGCAGTAACTGTGCACCTGTCTCGGATTATTATTCTGCGGTTCTCTAAAGACATGGATGCAGCCGGTGTCTAACCAATACCAATGCAGGCAGGGTGCCAGCGTTCACTATAACAACGCTGGCATTCCGACTGCCTTCAGATGACCAGCGCCAAAACCTCAAATAGATCAGGATCCTGATGCCGGAATACTGACAGTCGGGATCCCAATGGGTAAGTATGCAGAGAGCGGAAGCCTGGGGTTTAGGCACATGTGGGGAGACTTCGGGTTAGACTGCAGGGGTGGGTTTAGGCAACGGGATATGAGGGTCATGGTTAGCATCCCGCCAGAGCCTGTCGGGATTTCCTCTATCGGGATGCTGGGGTCAGGCTTATGACCGCTGAAATCCTGAGCACTAGGATGCCATATGTAAACCTTAATATGATTCCGTTAGCAACACATCACAATGCACATGATATGACGCCCGGTTGCTGATGTTCCACAAGGTGGCGCTGTAACCCCTGTCCTGTCTGCATCTACAGTATCTATTTATATCTATATAGTATAAGGTTCAAAGCGGAGGCCACACACAATAACGCACTGCCACAATGATCTGTGTGATACTGCAGGTGGAAGGTGAATGAGACCCTGCCCTCCCTACTCCCTTGTGCCACAACCGGGCACAGGTTCCGCCCAGAACACCAGGGAACAATATATATTGTCTGGTGACTGTGTTTATTCACTAAGATGGGACGTTGCTACGGGCATATCCAGTCTCGGTTCTCACCTTTAAGAAGCTCAGTAGCATTTCCTTGAATTCATCCATGGAGGTCCCCCTGGTGGGTTTATCGAAGAGGACAAGTTCCCTCCGAGGGGCGGCATCTGGGTTATTCTCCACTTTCAAATTCTCCTCCACGCCACATTTAATGATGACCTCTCTGTCCCTCCATAGCCCCCTGTAGACCTGTGTGGGCAACAGAAAGGTTAGACATCTCCGTATGGGCCGCACACAAAGCAGCATGTATCCCCCATGCATGAGCTAATATAGAGACTGAGGCGCAAGGCATGAGTGCCTCACTGACGCATGTGGTAACCATGGGTGAGATGAACAGACGTTTTCTGCCCAACACGGAGGGGATGATACTGTCCCTCACTGATGAGTTCTAACAAGAGCAGAGCAGTTTGCCGGAAAACCCATCGCATATAAGGCAGGGACTCCACTGACAGTGTGAGGGACGTAATCCAATTTAGGGGGCTGATCGTTCTGGTGGTCTTGTGATTAATGACAGCCATAGGCTTCTTCAATCTCCAGGTCCCGATGTTGAGTTGTCCTCTAACTGGACATGATCTGCCTCTGTCATTACTCCTCCCATCCATGGAGCTACAGACTCCTCCCACTCCAGTATATCATGCAAAATAAGGCTAATATGTAAATGAGCAACTAACTGGTGACAGCACAATCCCTCCGCCGCAGCAGAACTGGAGGGAATGTGGTCAATCAGAACGTCAGTCTTTTGCTTTCCGTCAAAGGACCCAATGTGTGTTCTCTTCCTCTAATTTACCAACCCACCCAATAATGGTCCAATCAGGTTTCCCGGTGCTGGCAGCCCTGTGGGCCAGTGTTACGTGTGACTGGTGCCCAGGGTAGTGTTACGGTAATATGGTACCTGTTGGGTAGGTGAGGACGATAGGCACTGATGGAAGACCAGGGAATGGTCATCACACAAATCCTTGCAGGCAGAACCAGAAATGATGCCCTTCTTGTACTGGTCACACTGGAAAAGGGGAAAAAAAAACACCAGTTAAGAGGACGCTACCAGAAACACCCACAGACGACTTTAACACCAAAATCTGCAGATCAAAAATGAAGATATGTGATGTGCGGGGTTAATAATGTGTTTTATGACCCCCCACCATTCACCACAATCTGCAGAGACGGAGCCCCATGTAGAAAACTTACAGTACAATAAAACTCCACTTGGCATGTTCAGGGTAGAAAGAGTTAATTCTAGCACCCTGCATCATCTAGAACAGTGTGGTCTGTATGTCAGCACTGATATGCAGACCAAAATTGTGCTAGGAGCACCACAGCAGAGAACGACACCCCTGGCAGGGAAGAGGTGCTAGAATGAGCACTAGACAGAACCAACAGCCAGAAGTGCCCGTTTTTGGCAAGACTGCCCTGAATTCAAAGACTTCTGTATGGCGCAGCTTACAAAGAAGTGGGTGGAGCCTCACAGTCTAATGGAAATGATTAGGTGGCCCCCCCATGTACTGTCTGAAAGATTTACCGAATATATTGTATTACCAGGCTGGTCCCGTGGCTGTATATAATCTACCGGCAGACAAGCCAGGATCTAGAGTAATTCATTTCCCCTAAAAGGTCAATCTGACGAGCAGATAATAACCAGATGACTATACTCCGCTCTGAGCCAGTTCCTGACCGATTCTCGCCGCAGTAAAACATGTTCCACTCTATTTATTAAATCTGCATTTACACATCTGTGTGCAGAGCGCGATGCCCGGTTCTTAGCCGCGCCGATCCACTCAGTGCCCGTAATAAGGAAAATTTAAGACGTGTTCTGCCAGCCTCCCCCAGAATATAATCTATAGGACCACAACCTCAGTGCGGTCCAGAAAGGACCCATTTGGGGAACCATCCAATTGACTGAACTGTGGCCCTGTCCCTTTAACTGTGCAGGAGAGACAGGATTTGTTTTCTCATTCCACCTCATTGCAAGAAGAGCCGAGAGGGAGAGATAGATGGGCTACAATGGTGATTTCTCTTGTCTTTCATCCCTTCCAGCTCCCCCATCAGCGCGCCGCGCGGCCCTTACACAGCAGAAGGATCCTAACAGACTTCAATAAATAAATTAGTCCCAGCAGACGGTGCGTCAATACTGTGTTATCAGTCCGTCTTTAACAGTAACCTCCATCTGACAGAAGGAGAAGTACCTTAATTAAAACAGAGTGGCAGGCGGCTCACCGCAAAATATCTGCCAGCGTCTGGGAGAGACAAAGCACTTTTCAGCAGGCCGGCTCTTAATGGCGTTGCCGGCCCAGGCTAGACTGCTTTATACTGTAAAGCAGGGTGGATAACTCGGTCCTAGAGATCTACCAATAGGTCATGTTTTCCAGACCACCTAGCTGGTGCACAGGTGCAGTCATTACTGTCACATTTCCTGGGGCACAGGTGTAGTCATTACTAACTGCCACATTTCCCAGCCCACCTAGCTGGTGCACAGGTGCAGTCATTACTAACTCACATTTCCAAGACCATCTTGTTGGTACACAGGTGCAGTCATTACTAGTCTTCACATTTCCCAGACCACTTAGCTGGGGCACAGGTGTAGTCATTACGAACGGTCACATTTCCCAGATCACCTAGCTGGTGCACAGGTGCATTTATTACTAACTGTCACATTTCCCAGACCATCTAGCTGGTGCACAGGTGCAGTCATTATGGTCACACTTCCCAGATCATCTAGCTGGTGCACAGGTGCATTCATTACTAACTGTCACATTTCCCAGACCACAGCTGTAGTCATTACTAACTGTCACATTGATTGATTGATGATTACACCTGTGCACCTGCTAGTTGGTCTGGGACATGTGATCGTTAGTAATGACTGCACCTGTGCATCAGCTAGGCGGTCTGGGAAATGTGACCATAATGACTGCACCTGTGCACAATCATTACTAACTGTCACATTTCCCAGACCATCTAGCTGGTGTACAGGTGCAGTCATTATGGTCACATTTCCCAGACCGCCTAGCTGATGCACAGGTGCAGTCATTACTAACGGTCACATTTCCCAGACCACCTAGCAGGTGCACAGGTGTAATCGTTACTAACTGTCACATTTCCCAGACCGCCTAGCTGATGCACAGGTGCAGTCATTACTAACGGTCACATTTCGCAGACCACCTTGCAGGTGCACAGGTGTAATCATTACTAACGGTCACATTTCCCAGACCACCTAGCTGGTGCACAGGTGCAGTCATTATGGTCACATTTCCCAGACTACCTAGCTGATGCACAGGTGCAGTCATTACTAACGGTCACATTTCCCAGACCACCTTGCAGGTGCACAGGTGTAATCATTACTAACGGTCACATTTCCCAGACCACCAAGCTGGTGCACAGGTGCAGTCATTATGGTCACATTTCCCAGACCGCCTAGCTGATGCACAGGTGCAGTCATTACTAACGTTCACATTTTCTAACCTGCTGCATTCAGTCCTAACCAACACATTCTACAGATCCACGTGTCGTCTGGGAGACATGGACTGTTGATAGATCTCAAGGACCAGTTTGGCCATCCCTGCTGCAGACAGCAGGCATAGTTATTGTTCACCCGTGGTGGACAGAGTTTTAATATCCCACAGGTGGTGCCATTTATAAAAGGTCATCAGACGATGTATCAGTCCTTAGTGGCGGATATGTACTGCTGAATATCACGCCTGACACATCTGAGTAGGGTTGCTCATCAGTGGCAACCATCGATGGTTTAAGTTCTAAAATATTTACTAGTGATGGTTGAGTGCCCATGGCCATTTGTCCTCACACCATAGTTGGTCACCAGGTCATTGGATTTACAATGGGGGCCATCTGTATTCTACCAGCGATAGCCAAGCGATCAGGTTTGAATCCGTAGTTGCGCCAAACATCCCTACCTGGCGCACCAGCTACCGTGCGAGACTGCTCACGTATCACTCAAATGGACCACAATGAGGGAGAGCACTGAATGACCCTACAGGGCCGGGCATGGAATGTGTAGTCCAGCTGCTGTTGGACTACACATTCCAGCATGCCCTGCCACAGTTTTAGAAAGGCCTTGACAGCCAACGGTGGCAGGGCCTGCTGGGATGTTTAGTTCCACAGCAGCTGCAGAACCTCTCTAATGAGGGACACTGGCAGCCCGATTCCTATTTTCAGCACAACGTTCAGACTTAAAGACACTGTATGTTCCTCTGACTATTCCTATCCTTCTGTGACCCCGACATGTGATCTTTAGGACTGGGGCGTCCCGGACAAAGGGCGCATTGACTGGCACTGGAAACCAAGGCAGAATGAAGCCCACAGGGCCGTATTGTGTAAGTTCCAGCTGTTAGAGGTTTCTGCCCCTTTCGCTCCCACTACAAAGGCTTCCCAGGCATCAAACTGTGAACAAAGCGGCACTGGATACGGGGTGATCGCTGGAAGTATTACGTGTCCTGTCATTATACGGCGAGCGTTCTGTAAGTGGATTTCGGGAAAGTCATCCAAGTGCCAAGTACACGAGACCCACTGCCTTGCGCGGGACAGGGTTCTGGATTAAAGGATCTACAGTGTCTAGATAGAGTCCATAGATCGACATGCGCAAGGTTGGTAGTGACAAAAGGTCAACATATGAATACGCTGACATGAGTTTTTCACATTGTTTTGGTGTCAATGTCGACACCTGTCAACAGGGGCGTAACTAGTTATTTGTAGGCCCCATAGCAAAAGTTTGTAAGGGCCCCCTATTTAGCAACTGATGGTGATAAATGTATGTAAAACATATTACTAAGACAACAAAGATGGGCCCCCTTCAGCTCTGGGCCCCATAGCAGCTGCACCCCTTGCACCTATGGTAGTTACGCCTTTGCCTGTCAACATGAACCACAAATTAGTGTAGTGGTCACCTTACCGTTCCCAATCGTAGTCTATTGGATCGGAAAGCATGAAAAAGTCCCCAAACTGTGAGGAAAAAATCACGAAAAACTCAAATTGATCTTTTAATGTGACCTTTTTGTGTACATCAACATTGTGTCATGTTTATCTTATGCATGTTGCATGTTGACCTTTTGGCGTCAACCTACTATCGGGATACGGTCATTAGGTCGACATGCATTGGGTCGACCACTGAAAGTCAACATGGCTTAGGTCAACACATGACATGGCTACGGTCGACAGGGTTGGAATGTCGACGCAAGCATTATGTAGCCAATGGCAAGGTCGACATGAGTTTTTCACTTTGTTTTTTTTGAGCCGACATGCACCGACAGGCTGAATTTCATGCCCTACCAACTACTTGTGTCTGAACACAACGCGCGCTGACGCTCTACACAACTGACGCGCTACACCTAGACGGTGTCCATGTCGATTGTGTCGACATTAGGGCCAAAAAAGTCCTGTTGACTGCCAACCTTGCCATTGTTGACCTAATATTTGTGTCGACCTTTCAACCTATATCATGTGTCCACCTAATATTGGTCAACCTAATGGCCCATATCCTTAACTATCTATCTACACACTGGAGATCTATCATCTGTGGATATGGGAACAGGTACTGGAGTCCCTTCTCTATAAGGGGAGCGTCCAGCGAGGATGGATAAAAGAATACGATAGATAGAGGATTTCCAGATCTCCCAGGAGCCCTTATTAAGCCCAAGACTTCCTACCGGTTGGCGGCCAACAAATGATTGCGTTCGGGTATTCCACCAGGTGTTCCGCAGCGATAAGTGCGTTGCGTTGTTTCCATTAAAAAGTTACCCCCACCCCCCAAAATGTCCCTCTGCTGCGCCGTAATTAGGGCGCAGATTAAACAGCGCATTTGTTTTAACGGTTTAAATAGTTGAATGCAAATAAGTCGTGCGGACAGAAGAATAGAGGGGGAGAAATGTCTTTTATTGGACTGGAAAGTGGCGTCGGATTCTGCTCGGATTTCTAATTACAGCTGCAATAAACAGAAAGCTTTTCAGGCTCCGGCAAGAAGTGGTTTCTATGCAGAAGGCTCCAGCTAATGAATATTAATGACCGAGCCACTTGTAAGCCCCACTGCAGCATTAATTATGCGACTCTGGGCCGTCATATGCAGATTCGCCTGTAAGTCACGTTTTTTGCTTTAAAAACTGAGCGACTCGGAGTGCGCGCCGGCTCTGCCCAGAGCCAGGGGCCTTGGACTGGGGCAGGGGAAAGGTTGGCACCGCACGCTGGATGGGTAGCAATGTCACAGAGCCAGGCCATCTGTCCTGGCTGCGCTCATACCTGGTAATGAACCTGACAATTAGGCCGGATGCTGGAGGAATCAGAAATGTTCTCTTACAGCCAGGCCTGGAGGCTTATTAGGGCCTGATTCAGGGATGTACGTTCAGGATGCGGCAGCGAAGAACCCATACTCAGACACAGGGCCAGATGCACTTAGCTTCAAAAGTGATAAAATGGAGAGTGATAAACAGCCAGCCAATCAGTTCCTGCCTGACATTTTTCAAACACAGTCTGTGACATGGCAGGTAGGAGCTGATTGGCTGGCTGTTTATCACCATTTTATCACTTTTGAAGCTTAGTGCATCTGGCCCACGGTGCGCCAATATGCAAACACGAAGGCCATGGGTTTTGTATATGGAAGCTCTCTGAGGGCTTTGCAAATGAGATGGTTATGGAAGTTCTGCGGGAGCCCTGTGGCTAGGAAGTGAGGCATCACAGTCGCAGCCTCAAACACGCCCCCAAGGTGTTTGTGACACACCTGCGTTTTGACCACCAATACCTGTTACCCCCCCTAAAACTCTCCATCATTTTGCAAATAAAGCTTTGCTCCTCTGACTCAGACCTCGTGCCTCATTGATGCATCCAATCAGATCATTGCGAGCGCTTGTAAACCAAAGAAAATTTTGGGAGGCTGGGGTTACAGCACCTAGGCAATTTCTATTACCCCTAAACTTAAACAAAATATGTTTTTTTGGGGTCATTGGTACAGCCCCACGATTCTGTTTGTATGCAGCACACGGATTGCAACCAACACAACAGACAAATGTGATTTTGGCTGCAGGCTGACGCTGAGAGGCCATCTCATTGTAGGCGCAGGCCCGTCCCCTCACTCCCAGGCCTCTCATCTCCATGGCAATCACAAAGAATGCCCTTCCGGGACTTATCTGGGTTCATTAGAATGTTATTATTTCATCATTAATCTCTCACATTCATGGCTGCCAATGGATCTGGCAACACAACAGGGCGATGTTTGCCGAGGAATCCTGCGCCCCAGCTGGTAAGAGACGGACTCTCTCAACCCCTCCCCCTCACCCATACAACACAGGAACCGGTGCAGGACCAGTGGCGGGGACACTGGAGCTGAGCAGCGTCAGTAGTAAAATGGGAGCAATAATACGTCAACTAGCAGAATGAGTCTGGGGTTATTCTAATCCGTTCGCACGGGCGACCGATGGTGTGCGTCTGTGCATGCATCTCTGTGCATGTACAGACGCAGGGTGCGTCAGGCAGCCCGATTAGCATATGGGAACACGCACTGCAAGGGGGGGGCACCGCAAGGCTGCAAATTCGCGATGAGTTCTATAGAGACAATGGTATTTCTGAACTGCGCAGCTTGGGAACATACACGCTGCAAGCCACCCTGCTAAATAAATGTGCTTTTTATTGCATGGACTTAAAAGGCTTCGCGGGAATGACGATTTCATTTCTAATTTACAGATGAATTCACTAAAAATGACTTGGTGGCAAAAAAATAAATTTGTGCCGTTAGTTACAGTGTAAATACCCGTCCATCAAACCATATAAATCACTGAGACGATTGGGTAATTAGAACACAGCCAATGAGCCTTCTGGATCTCTGCCGCTACCATCGGAACATCTCCAGGATCAGATCCCCTCATATCCCACCTGGACTACTGCAACCTCTTTCTGATTGGCTGCTACTTTATCTCTCTCCAAGGCTGAGTACATCAGCCTGCCTCATGGGTGTGGATCAACATGCATTAGGTCGACGTGGGGCAAGGGTGACATGAGTTGTGTCAATGTCGACATAAACATTAGTGTTCCGTGTGGCTCGCTGCATTCGGCAGACCATTATATTCTCCCTCTAAGGGATGGTAAAAACTCATGTCGACCCTTTTCTATGTTGACCTTTTGATCATGTCTACCTAATGCATGTGTAGACATTTTACCTGTCGACCAATAGTGGCCAACCTTTTGACTACTGACCGCAGACCCTGCCTTATAATGCCTTGTTTGGCGGGATTGGCTTAGACCCGCTCGTTGCGGGCTGAATTTGGTCCCCCGGCCGATGGAAGGGGTCTGCACATGTGTGAATATGCGCATGTGAAAACCCCCTGAGGGAACGCGTTTGCTCCACAGTGGGAGGAGTGGGGGAGGGTAGGCGGCTGGAGCAGGGGAAGTGCTGGGCACTCCCCTGCACACACAGGTGTGTCAATGCCTGCTTGGGGAAGAGGGGGGTGTGGTTGACATCACATGACATCATTGACCTCCCTGAATTCGTCCATCTCCGGCCAAGATAAAAGACTTTTATCTGCACATGGGGAAAAAAAAATTGTTCGATGGTCAGTGACTTATCAAATGATTTTTCGCCCGTGCGAACGCATGCGAGGGAATACGTAAGCATACACATCCCCTTGCAGGTAAATGCGGGGATTCGTGCGGTGGATAGGTGCGGTCGGCTGGGCAGTGTTTACCTGTTCACTAGGCTGTGAACATACGGAACCCAGCAGAGAGGTCTGAATCAGGCCCTTTGTACAGTGCTGCAGAGCCAAGAAGCCTTTTAAACAACACTATCAATAACTAATCAAAGTGGCTTTTATTCCCCTATTCACCAGCCAACGGCTCCGTGTAAATTGTTTTTTGTAGATAAAAATAACCATCTTTAATTAAGGTGTACACATCATCATTAATAAACATGTGACAATGAATTGGGTAGCTACTGCAGAGCTGGTTAGTAAAGCAAGCAAAGCAATCAACTGGGTAAAACCATGCTGCACTGCAGGGGGGGCAGATGTACCAGGTGCATGTTCCATCGTTTGCACCGTAAAGGGTGGCAGGGGGGTAGGCAATTGGCGGCAACAGGAGACGTCCCCATAAAAATGTTGGGCGTTCCTATGCAGACACAGGTGTGGCAATGCATGCTCGGCGTGGGCGGCTGACGTCACATGACATGTCACATGACACGCCCACCACCTCTTCGGCCATCTGAAAAGTAAGTACGGACTTACTACCATTAACCTCTAGTAAACACCCTATAGACAAATCAGCATTGGTAAACCCAAAATGCAGCTTCAGACCCTGTATGCCTCGCCGGACCCCACATTTACCTTGTAGAACAGTGACTGGATCACAGTCATCTTCCCAGTAATTCGCTGTTAATTCCGAATCTGTCATGAACATGGCGGCAACAGCACTGCGTGCTATAAATGTGTTGCGACCTTTACCGCGCTACACCGGTAATGTGTTTTATTGTATTTACGAACGAGAAATAACGCTGAAAGACCCGTTTCCTTATAATAAAACTGCAAATTCGACTCTCGCAGGTTTTCCCCCATTGTTTAAAGACGCCTACATTTTTTTTTGCTACGGATTTTAATTGGTGGTTGCTACGGCAAAGCCAGATTTTTTCTGATCTCCGAGGTTCGTGTTTTAAAGAGAGAAAAAAAAAACTGCGTCTTAAAGAGCCAGCGGTGCAGGCGGGAGCCGGTGCCTTAATCAATCTCAGCTGTTTGATCATTTCTAATTTGTTTAAAGCTATCGCTGCAAACGCAGACAGAGCAACAGCTCCACCGAGGCAGAGGGATCATCTACATTGAAGGGAGCGCAATAGTGAAAACAAAAATACAGGCAGAAAATGATTGGTTCATTAAAATAATGGATGGGGGAAGAGGCCCTGTTGGTATGTTTCTGTGACTTTGCTCAATACGTCAATGTCTTCCATCATTACCCATAATATTATTTTTGTGACCTATGCACCAGATCCCTCCGATCCAAATGTCTTGCTTTTATATCTGTATGGATCCATCGTTATTCTGCCTCCATTTTGATTTATTGCTTCTAGTAACCACCAATGTATGTTGTGAAAAACGGTAAAGAAACGATGTGGAATGATACAGAGATTTCCTGAAGGCGTTGGTGGAGAACAGCCTACCATCCCCCACTTGGGAGGTCCTATCGGGAAGACCAGCAGCGATGGTCATCGTAATACAGAGATTTCCTGATGGCGTTGGTGGAGAACAGCCTACCATCCCCCACTTGGGAGGTCCTATCGGGAAGACCAGCAGCGATGGTCATCATAATACAGAGATTTCCTGATGGCGTTGGTGGAGAACAGCCTACCATCCCTCACTTGGGAGGTCCTATCGGGAAGACCAGCAGCAATGGTCATCAGTGTTCTCAACTTGCTGACCCTCTGAAAGGCTTTGGGAGGAGGACTATGAAGAAGTATTGTCGGCAAAGGCCCAAAACGCGAGTTTGTGTTTCAGTTCTCACACTCTTCCAGAAGCAGATATCACTGAGACAGAATGAGCATTTGGTTACGCTGTCCACTGTATACAGGTATTTTTGAAGGCTGGACACATAGTGACTGGCTATTATGGTCACCTGCTGACTGCAGGAATGTCCTGAGAAACATAGGTTAGATGCCTACTGGCCTGGAGATATCATGGGCTTATTTCCAGAGAGAAGCCTGTTTCTGATCCCCAAGTGGCAGTAAACTGGACATACTGGGTTTTACTTCCATATGGTAGTTCTGGACAAGGAAGACATTGTACCTCAATTTTCTGGCCGATCCTAACCAAAAAGAGCTTGCTTTGCAACAGTTTTAGCATGGCCAAATAGCAAAACTGTAGCAGGGCATGCTGGAATGTGTAGTTCAACAACATCTGGAGGGCCAAAGGTTCTCCATCCCTGGTCTAGGCACTGTACAGGCTCTTCAAATGGGGAGCGTTAGGTTTGGTCTATGGACTGGTCAACAGTGGACAGATTACCAATAGCCCTATAGGATTCCAATCCAATCCATAGTTTGGTCCCTATATTACCGTTACAGAAGGCTAATATAGACCGCAACGTATAGAGAAGCACCAGATGTATCTATAAAGAATGCACATTCCCAAAGCAGTGGCGGCACCACCCCCCCCCCCCTCTGTAGCCGCCCCCGCAGAGCCCAAGGTATGGCTTTTACTCAGTAACAAGCGAATACATTTCCTGTTCATTATCCGCAGGGACAGCTCCTCCGTATAACTGCATTATACACTCCTATGACTCAGAGGACCGTTGTCTAAGGCGAGCAGACGTGTGGCCTTCACCTAGTCACATAAGATAACAATTCTCCATGTGAATGTGTTCTTTGTGTGCAGTTTGACGCAGGGCTTAACGTTGATGACCCTTTAGTCGTCCTGTCAGTGAAATCCACTGGATATTTTAATATCTCGCGTAACAGCTCCCAGATTTGCCCGAACCGTTATCTGGAAGCGGATGATTCCATTAATTCAAATTAATCTGCGGATTATCTGCGGTGACAATTTTATCATATTATATTCCTGCCAGATGAGAGGCAGCGCTTCTTTCGTCTATCTGCCTACAGCGAGTCAGCTTCTTCCTAAACTTTAACCTCCGCAGTGTCTCGCGCCATCTCTTGCTCCCCCTGCCCCCCGCCCCACTGCCGCCGTTTCAGCGACTTCTTTGGCTGAGCCTCAACCCATTTCTGCTAAAACAAATTAAAACACTTGTAGAAAGTGCTGCACTAATCAAGGTAAATCAAGCTTTGTGCTAATGCAATTACTTTCCGTGCTGTAAGGAAGGATGAAAAATCAGCCGCTGAGTGCAGAAGTCTGCAAGCAGCATGCACCGCGCTGGCTCGGTCCACTTTATCATGCCCTGGAATCCCTGACTGTCTTCAACATTAGCCGGCGTGCTTAACCCCTTAGCTGGAGGTCTACAGAAGGCGGTGACTTCATGGAACATGAAATAGTGAGAAACCAAAAGAAAGATGTGATACAGACTTCTCCTAATACCCCCATATACCAGCATAGCACGTACTGGTGCTGCTCCTAATATCCCCCCCCCCCCCTCATATACCAGCATAGCACGTACTGGTGCCGCTCCTAATATCCCCCCCCCCCCGCATATACCAGCAAAGCACGTACTGGTGCTGCTCCTAATATCCCCCCCCCTCATATACCAGCATAGCACGTACTGGTACCGCTCCTAATTCCCCCCATATACCAGCATAGCACGTACTGGTACTGCTCCTAATATCCCCCCCCCCTCATATACCAGCATAGCACGTACTGGTGCTGCTCCTAATATCCCCCCCCTCATATACCAGCATAGCACGTACTGGTACCGCTCCTAATTCCCCCCATATACCAGCATAGCACGTACTGGTACTGCTCCTAATACCCCCCCATATACCAGCATAGCATGTACTGGTACTGCTCATAATATCCCCCATATACCAGCATAGCACGTACTGGTACTGCTCCTAATACCCCCCCCCCATATACCAGCATAGCACGTATTTGTACTGCTCCTAATACCCCCATATACCAGCATAGCACGTACTGGTACTGCTCCTAATACCCCCATATACCAGCATAGCACGTTCTGGTACTGCTCCTAATATCCCCCCATATACCAGCATAGCCCGTACTGGTACTGCTCCTAATAGCCCCCCATATACCATCATAGCACGTACTGGTAATGCTTCAAATACCACCCCCCCCCCCCCCCCAATATACCATCATAGCACGTACTGGTACTGCTCCTAATACCCCCCATATACCATCATAGCACGTACTGGTACTGCTCCTAATATCCCCATATACCATCAAAGCACGTACTGGTACTGCTCCTAATATCCCCCATATACCAGCATAGCACATACTGGTACTGCTCCTAATATCCCCCATATACCAGCATAGCACGTACTGTATTGCTCCTAATATCCCCCATATACCAGCATAGCACGTACTGGTACTGCTCCTAATATCCCCCAATAACCAGCATAGCCCATACTGGTACTGCTCCTAATACCCCCATATACCAGCATAGCACGTACTGGTACTGCTCCTAATACCCCCCATATACCAGCATAGCACGTACTGGTACTGCTCCTAATATCCCCATATACCAGCATAGCACGTACTGGTACTGCTCCTAATACCCCCATATACCAGCATAGCACGTACTGGTACTGCTCCTAATACCCCCATATACCAGCATAGCACGTACTGGTACTGCTCCTAATACCCCCATATACCAGCATAGCATGTACATTGTTAATATACCAACCCCTTTAAACAAATTGACACTTAGTACAAGGCTATCATTGTACAGTAGAAATACATAAGGCTTTTGGTTTAACATTGTATCTAGACATATAAGATCATTACAACAAAAATAATACACAAATTAAATTATACACAACTATAATAATGTAATACTCATTTTATTAATGTTTTGATCACTTTGAATTAACTTTACCTAAATAATCTTTCTTTTAATAAATATCAATAAAATTAAAATTTTAAAATCATTTTTCTTCTTCAAGTGCACCAAAAAAGAGACAATCCTTTTCTTTCTTGTTTCTCCATAGCCCGTACTGGTACTGGTACTGCTCCTAATACCTCCCATATACCAACATAGCACATACTAGTACTGCTCCTAATACCCCCCCCCCCCCCATATACCAGCATAGCACGTACTGGTACTGCTCCTAATACCCCCATATACCAGCATAGCCCATACTGTACTGCTCCCAATATCCCCCCATATATCAGCAAAGCACGTACTGGTACTGCTCCTAATATCCCTCCATATACCGGCATAGCACATACTGGTACTGCTATTAATACCCCCCCCCCCCCCCATATACCAGCATAGCACGTACTGGTACTGCTCCTAATACCCTCCATATGCCAGCATAGCCCGTACTGTACTGCTCCCAATATCCCCCCATATATCAGCAAAGCACGTACTGGTACTGCTCCCTCCATATACCAGCATAGCCCGTACTGTACTGCTCCCAATATCCCCCCATATACCAGCATAGCACGTACTGGTACTGCTCCTAATACTCCCCATATACCAGCATAGCCCGTACTGGTACTGCTCCTAATACCCCCCATATACCAGCATAGCATGTACTGGTACTGCTCCTAATATACCTCCATATACCAGCATAGCCCGTACTGGTACTGCTCCTAATACCCAGCATATACCAGCATAGCCCATACTGGTACTGCTCCTAATACCCCCCATATACCAGAATAGCACGTACTAGTACTGCTCCTAATACCCCCCCATATACCAGCATAGTACATACTGGAACTGCTCCTAATACCCGCCATATACCAGCAAAGCACATACTGGTACTGCTCCTAATACCCCCCATATACCAGCATAGCCCGTACTTGTACTGCTCCTAATACCCCAAATATACCAGCATAGCACGTACTGGTACTGCTCCTAATACCCCCCCCCCCCCATATACCGGCATAGCACGTACTGGTACTGCTCCTAATACCCCCCATATACCAGCATAGCACGTACTGGTACTGCTCCTAATACCCCCCCCCCCCATATACCGGCATAGCATGTACTAGTACTGCTCCTAATATCCCCCCATATACCATCATAGTACGTACTGGTACTGCTCCTAATATCCCCCCATATACCATCATAGCACGTACTGGTACTGCTCCTAATACCCCCAAATGCCAGCATAGCACATACTGGTACTGCTCCAAATACCCCCCCAATATACCAGCATAGCACGTACTGGTACTGCTCCTAATACCCCCATATACCAGCATAGCACATACTGGTACTGCTCCAAATACCCCCCCAATATACCAGCATAGCACGTACTGGTACTGCTCCAAATACCCCCCAATATACCAGCATAGCACGTACTGGTACTGCTCCTAATACCCCCAATATACCATCATAGCACATACTGGTACTGCTCCAAATACCCCCCAATATACCAGCATAGCACGTACTGGTACTGCTCCTAATACCCCCAATATACCAGCATATATGTAAAACCTCCTACCTCCAAGTCTGTTGTTACCCAGTTTGTTGTATCACTGTCTACTATTGTAAAATGCAACGGAATCTGCTGACGCCACAGTGACTGGTAAATTCAAGGGGTCTACTTCCGGAATTAAACTAAGTTTCCGTGCCATGGAAAAGGCCATATTTTAGACGCCAGGTGACTGTATATTGCGGGCATATTGTGCCCATTCTGGGCTCCTGGCAGACAATACAGTGCAATCAATGCAATGACATGCCACACATAGGGCTCCTCTGATAATGATATCCGGTGCTAACCGCCACCTTACAAGCAAGTTTATTGGAATAAATCAGGAACATGTCAATTTAATTAGGGAACGCTGGAGCCGGCTGCACTCTGCCCTGACCCTGGTAGCTCTCGCCCACACAGAAGACGTATCTGGGTAAATGAACAACCGAATTATGCAGAAGGAGGAATAATAGCATTAAATGAGCGACTTCCATGGTAAATAGCTCTCTCTGCAGGAAGCGCACAGAGGAGGCTGGAGATAATAACATAGATTACCAGCAATAATAAGCCAAGAAGTCACAGAGTAGTGTATGGATAGACCAGCTTGTCTGCTGTGCGCTGGCCGGTGCGCACGTGCAGGAACATACAGCGGCATTTATACCGTAGTCGCTGGGTCAGTTTCCCTCCCTTACACACAGACCGCTCAGAGATTACAGTACAATGCTGGGGAAATTATGACATTATAATGGCAATAATTAATGCAGGTATGCATGTAGCCCAACATTTCCCAGGGGATGCAGTTAGAATCCCGGCGGTCAAAATACCAACACCGGAATCCCGACCGCCGAAACCCCGACACTTTCTCCCTCTATGGGTGTCCACGACACCCATAGAGGGAGAATAAATTAGTGTGCCGAGCGTATCGTGGCACCGGCTTGTTGGGATTTCGGCGCCGGGATTTTAACCGCCCGGATTCCGACCGCCGGAATTGCGTACCAATCCCTTTCCAAGACCCATATCAGGACGGTATGCGGTTGCATGCAATTTGGCACTTGATGCTCCATTTTTACATGCGATAAATTGCATGCGATTTATCGGACTCCCTGGGAGCTGCCGGTGGGGAGGAGATTTGTAAACTGCCATTCAAAAGAATGGGGGCCGCTGATTGGCTGAAGAGCTGGGAGTTTTCAAATAAACTGCCTGCCTGCCACAGCACCGCTACGTGCTACCGCAGCAGGGCACGGAAGGGGGGGGGGGAGTGGTGGTCATGGAGTTGCAGAGAAGGGAGGGCGGTTCCCCGCTATATAGGCTATAGGTGGCTGACACAAACTGACCGATCGGATGTGATACATCGCGGGTGGGAAAAAGCGTCACTGATTCATTTGATCTGACATCATATGTGCTGCACAAATGAACTCGCGCACAATTCCCTCTCCCGCCACCCGGCACCCTCCTGGGCGACTGGATCACAAGCGTTACATCACGTGGCGCTTCTGCATGCGATGTATGACATGCGTTCCCCATTCCCAGTCACCGGGAGAGGGTCAGACTTGGAGATCATACGTGCAGCATGTATGATCTCCGGGTCCAATCCGATGTGCATGGGACCCCGCATCGGATGTCATACACATCCGATTTGGGCCCGATCCGTCGGAATCGGGTGAAATTGTGCCCAAATCAGACAAGTGTGTGTGGGCCTTTACTCACTGCAGCGGCGTCCAACTTAAAGTACATCAACATATACAACACCAACATTCTGCAGGGCTCGGTAAGTCAGGGTTAGAGGAGATGGCAGCATAAGGTAATAGGTGGAGGGTTAGCGATACTCACCGCCGGAACGGTCGCAGGCTCAGATGGCCTCCAGACCCAGAAGTCATCACTAGACCACCAAGAACATTTGGTCAACATTCTATTCATATGTACAGTTCATCGTTGAGGACATGGACCAAGTCAGCATGCGGAATTTCCACATTAGGACCATGTCGACAAATATTCAGAACTCCGATTGGGAATACCAAGCGCCGCAGTGGCGGAACGCGGCATTCGGCCTGAGGAATGGCGAGCGAAGCAAAACCACAGGAGGGTACACGATACATATGCTCAGGTGTCTACGTTGACATAAAAAGGGGGTAAAATTGCATGTCGCCCTTTATTAGCACAGTATGCCATCATTCGATCAATTAAAGTGTGTTTGTTTTCACAGAAATAAATCAAAGGCTGACGATCTAAGCGATTCGCATCTATACCACCTCCCCCCCCCCCCCGTCCACCGCCATGAAGGGTCGGTTCCTAATTATAGCCCTGGTTTCGGAGGACCCCCTGCTCCAGCGCACCCCAGGCTACTAACATCGCTGTTTGATTAAAGAATTCCCGTGGACAGAATATGAAGTAGATCAGAGCTGAGGCGTGTGTAGAATTCATCACCAGAGCTTCGCCCAGGTCTCATCCACTCCTTCGTCCCGCGTTGTCCTGCAGAACACGGAGCTCATTACTGCGGCGCAGTGACAGCTTAGATGGAGGCGCTGAAGGTCCGAGAAAGTAATAACAGCCGTTCCGTGTATTAAGCTGGAGAATCAGAAGTGTCAGAAAGAGACGGTCTCCCACCAAAGCCCTTAATCAGAAGAGCTAATATTTTACTACCTAAGAGGAGCAATGTAAGCATCAAGGCCCCCGTGCCGGTTACCATCGCCCTTAAGAGCGCCAGATGTCGAAATGATTTTACGGTAATAGAGGATCTAGGTCATGGACTGGGGGAGCAAGGTGACCCCTGATTGTGCCGTTGGGGAGATTAAAGCCGCACAGGCTGGCAGCTTCTGAAAGGGCGCCAATTACTTTTTCATGGGTTTTATCTTCCCGGGGCCGAACTCCGATCATTTTATCCTTATGTCAGCGTTGGGTGCAGGCAGCAGAATGAGGGTGGCGCGACGTGCAGGGACCACCAGTGTGATGCTTGAGCGCCAGGCAGTGGAGGCACAAGGTAGACCTTGGCAAGGGTCGACACACACAAGGACAACATGAGATATTTGCTTTCTTGTAACATTGACTTTACTGTTCTCAAACATAGTCCACGTGGAATGTAAAGTATAAAAAAGAAAGCAAACAACTTGTGTCGACCGTTTCACGTGTTGACCATTGCATGTCGACCTGTTTGTAAAGTTGAACTAAATGTATGTCAACCTTTTTGTCAATAGCTACCACTCTACATCCTCTATAGAATCTCCCTGGGCCTGCAGAGCATTGCACCAATAATGTGCAGGAAAATGGTGAATTTCCCATACCTTGTAGAATTGGGGGGGGGGGGGGTTGTGTAAGGAGCCAGAACACAGCGTTCGATACATTCCACTAGACTCAGTTTCTATGACAATTCTATATTTATTGTGTTTCTCACAGATGGGAACAAAGTTGTTGTCTCCATGTGGTATAGATAGGCTCCGGAGGCACGTACACAAACCAGAGAAAAGAGAACCGCTAATTCCCCTACCAGCCGCTCTGGTATAGAGATATCATAGTATATACTGACTTATTAATGTCAAACAGGGTAACACACCATCAATATACTACAGCTGGGGGCTGCATCAGGGGACGATGGGGTGTGTAGCAAACGGTCAGTAGAGAGTGTGCTCTGTACTGTACACTAGCCACCAGAGAACGAGGCGTACATTGAATAACAGCCACCAGGGGACGATGGGGTCTGTAGTATATGGTCAGTAGATAATGGGCTCTGTACTGTACACTAGCCACCAGAGAACGAGGCTTACATTGTATAACAGCCACCAGGGGACAATGGGGTCTGTAGTATACGGTCAGTAGATAATGGGCTCTGTACTGTACACTAGCCACCAGACAACGAGGCTTACATTGTCTAACAGCCACCAGGGGACTATGGGGTCTGTAGTATACAGACAGAAGAGAATGTGCTCTGTACTGTACACTAGCCACCAGAGAATGAGGCTTACATTGTATAACAGCCACCAGGGGACGATGGGGTCTGTAGTATACAATCAGTAGAGAATGGGCTCTGTACTGTACACTAGTCACCAGAGAACGAGGCTTACATTGTCTAACAGCCACCAGGGGACTATGGGGTCTGTAGTATACAGACAGAAGAGAATGTGCTCTGTACTGTACACTAGTCACCAGAGAACGAGGCTTACATTGTCTAACAGCCACCAGGGGACTATGGGGTCTGTAGTATACAGACAGAAGAGAATGGGCTCTGTACTGTACACTAGCCACCAGAGAACGAGGCTTACATTGTATAACAGCCACCAGGGGACGATGGGGTCTGTAGTATACAATCAGTAGAGAATGGGCTCTGTACTGTACACTAGTCACCAGGGAACGAGGCGTACATTGTCTAACAGCCACCAGGGGACGATGGGGTCTGTAGTATACAGACAGAAGAGAATGGGCTCTGTACTGTACACTAGTCACCAGAGAACGAGGCTTACAATGTCTAACAGTCACCAGGGGACGATGGGGTCTGTAGTATACAGACAGAAGAGAATGGGCTCTGTACTGTACACTAGTCACCAGAGAACGAGGCGTACATTGTCTAACAGCCACCAGGGGACGATGGGGTCTGTATTATACAGACAGAAGAGAATGGGCTCTGTACTGTACACTAGTCACCAGAGAACGAGGCTTACATTGTATAACAGTCACCAGAGAACGATGCTTACATTGTATAACAGCCACCAGGGGACTATGGGGTCTGTAGTATACAATCAGTAGAGAATGGGCTCTGTACTGTACACTAGCCACCAGAGAACGAGGCTTACATTGTATAACAGGCACCAGGGGACGATGGGGTCTGTAGTATACAATCAGTAGAGAATGGGCTCTGTACTGTACACTAGTCACCAGAGAACTAGGCTTACATTGTATAACAGCCACCAGGGGACGATGGGGTCTGTAGTATATGGTCAGTAGATAATGGGCTCTGTACTGTACACTAGCCACCAGAGAACGAGGCTTACATTGTATAACAGCCACCAGGGGACGATGGGGTCTGTAGTATACAGACAGAAGAGAATGGGCTCTGTACTGTACACTAGCCCCAAGAGAACGAGGCTTACATTGTATAACAGCCCCAGGGGACGATGGGGTCTGTAGTATACAATCAGTAGAGAATGGGCTCTGTACTGTACACTAGTCACCAGAGAACGAGGCTTACATTGTATAACAGCCACCAGGGGATGATGGGGTCTGTAGTATACAATCAGTACAGAATGGGCTCTGTACTGTACACTAGCCACCAGAGAACGAGGCTTACATTGTATAACAGCCACCAGGGGACTATGGGGTCTGTAGTATACAATCAGTAGAGAATGGGCTCTCCACTGTACACTAGCCACCAGAGAACGAGGCTTACATTGTCTAACAGTCACCAGAGAACGATGCTTACATTGTATAACAGGCACCAGGGGACGATGGGGTCTGTAGTATACAATCAGTAGAGAATGGGCTCTGTACTGTACACTAGCCACCAGAGGACGAGGCTTACATTGTATAACAGCCACCAGGGGATGATGGGGTGTGTAGTATACAATCAGTACAGAATGGGCTCTGTACTGTACACTAGCCACCAGAGAACGAGGCTTACATTGTATAACAGCCACCAGGGGACGATGGGGTCTGTAGTATACAATCAGTAGAGAATGGGCTCTGTACTGTACACTAGTCACCAGAGAACGAGGCTTACAGATTTAGGGTCTCATTCAGAACTGATCGGTCATCTGCAGATTATACAATGTATTTCCATCATTTCTGCTTATATATAGTTGGCTGCAGATTCGGTACTGACAGACAATCTTACTCACATGACCTATACGCATGCAATAAACCTAATATCACATCCAATACACAGTATAACATGTGCAGATACTCTAACTAGCAGCACTTTCCAGTGCGGATACAGCTACATATATCATACAATCTAGCACAGCGGTGACAATAGGCGCAGATGGATGTATGCGGAGGGGGTAACTGGATACGAAGACGGATACGCAGTAGGGAATACCAGGATAAAGAGGGGAAAATTGAGGGAACATTTGAAGTCAATTCTGCCCGTGATTGTAAAGTGCAGGGGAATATGCTGGCGCTGGCAGTAAAAGTTAACCCTTTCAGGTCCAACGTCTAGTCAGGCTCAACAGCCCTAGCGCTAGTAGCAGATCCAATGGTGAGCCACTTTAAAATAAGAACATTAACATTCAACGTAGTCCATTTGTGAATAGAATAAAATAAAAATGGCAATTAATTTATACATTTAAACCAGACTGTTTCAATTGCAAAAATAAATTTGGACTGCAGAGGGATAAAAGCATTGTTGGTTTTAAAAGTACCAAACCGAGCATATGTGGTGGAAGCGGAGGGTGTCGGCAAAACCGTGATCAGCGGTGTTGAAAGTGACTAGGGGCCCGAATGATGGCTTGCTGTGTTCGCAGGGGGACCTTGCACATGCGGACAGCGTACCATGCACATGTGCGGTCATTCGATAGTCGCTCGGGCTTAACCCAGCAAACGGGGTCTGTATTAGGCACTAAGTGCTATAGACATACTTGCCTACTTTTGAAAACTAGTTTCAGGGAGATTATAGTTGGTAATAGAATTTTGCAACGCGCCCCATTGAGGGGGTGTGTCATGCTCCACCCAAAGGGTGTGTTAGTTCCATATATGGAGAGATTGTGGAAAGAGATTGTGAACGTGGCACCTAGAAGTGTGGGTGTGTACCGCTATATCTGAGAGGAATCTTTTAACATGACTTATATCCAAATGTGGATGAGACCCAAAGCAGTTAGTAAGAGCTACTATACTTGGTAAAGTGCTGGGAAATGGTGCTGATGATTCAATGTAAATCTATCTGTCTCTCATTCCATTTTCCCCCCAAAATGTAACAGTGTGTAAGCCCCAGGACAGGGAAGGGGTTAACCCCCAGTGACGGCGCTGAGTGACTGGCAGGTGAGGAGGAGGAAGGGGCGGAAGAGAGGAGCAGCGTGGTAGGAGGAAGGGGCAGGGTGTACTCACGTGCGTCTGGGAGGAAGCGCGAAGAGGGAGACAGGAGAGGAGCCGCAGCAGCGTGGAGAAGACGGGCAGAGTAAGTGCCTGCCGCAGCCGCACGAGACGCGGTCTACGTCGGGTGACCCCCGCCGACCTCTAATAGAAGAGAGTGAGAGGAGACGCGGCGCGCCCTGACACATTGCAGCCGGGCACGGAGAAGCAGGCTGCACGGAGGTGACCCCCGCTGACCTCCCCAGCAGTACGCCACAGCAGAGAGACGGGGCGCGCGTGTTGCGTGACCCCCGCTGACCCCCACAGTGAATAGCCGCACATACAGCGCGGCCAGCCCAGTGACTCCCGCTGACCTTCCCCGCTGTTAAGCCGCATGCACAGCGCAGCAAGGACCCGTGACCCCCGCCGACCTCCAGCAGCGTGACGGCGTGAGATGCACCAACTGACAGAGCGGAGGAGTTCGCCCGCGTGGTGTCCGGGCCCCACAGTGAAGAGCTCCCAAGCACCATAGCCAACATCCCTAAGGAGGAGTGTGGCCTGGAGGGAGCATCCTGAAGGACGGAGAGATGTCCCGACGGCAGGGAAAGCAGGCTGCAGCCATCTTGCCAGTACCAGACATCAAACAGTGAGTCTGCCCCTTGGGGCCCTTACAGCATTGCCGTAGCCCGCCTACAGCACCCCTATTTGTGTGGTCTCCGCCAGCCAGACACGCAGGATCCCGCTTCCCCCAGTGAGTTCCCCAAACTAACAGACCCCCGGCTCACCTCCAGTGGACCCCAGACAAGCGACAGTGTGGCCTGTGAAATAGCCTCACTAATAATAGAGCCCCGCTCTCCCTAACCGCCCCACCCAGTGAGGAAACTCGTTCACTATAAGGGCCGAGAAGGCCTCCTCACTGTTGCTAGACTGCATACGGGCCAGTAAATGCCCCAGACATTAGGCAGACCCTACCCCTGGTCCACGACTGGATATGTGCACCACCATGGGCCCCAGCCAAACCCCTGTGCACAGGTCAGGCTATTAGGGCCTGCGAGTTAGGACATTGTAGAATTGTTGCGAAGGGTTGTCAGGTATAAGTCGAGTAGGTTACCGGTAACTTTAGTTTAGTTTGGGATACGTCACTAGTACAGAGAAAGGTGTCGTAAAACATTTCCCCTTGCTTGAATGTTTATTGCACTGTGAAACATTTCCTTTTGCTTGAATGTTTATTGCACTGTGAAACATTTCCTTTTACTTGAATGTTTATTGCACCGTAAAACATTTCCTTTTACCTGAATGTTTATTGCACCGTAAAGCATTTCCTTTTTACCTAAAAATAAAAGGTAAAGCTAATCTGATAGTGGAGTGTTCTGTGTCCATTCCTGCATCCTGAGAAGACTCCTGACTGAGATCCAGATACTGGGGAAGAACGACCCCCGCCGCATCCATAAGGTAACTCCTCCTTTTGGGTGTCTACAAGTGTAATCATACCTCCCAACTGTCTCGCTTATTGAGATGTTCCCACGTCCCTCCCGTGGCCGGCAGTGTCGCTCGGCAGGAGCGGCAGTTGGGAGTCCACCCCTCTGTCACACATGAATACACTCCTGCAGCCAGAGGGGCTGGGGGCTCAGCCAGCAGCTCACGGAGCTGCTCGGCACTCCCCCACAGCGGCGAAAACGGGGGCATTGTGAAAAGGTCGGCATTGGAAAAAAGTTAACACAAGTAAAAGGTCCACATTGATAAAGTTAAACCATGGAATATCAACATGAGTTTTTCACGGTCGTGTCAATTACACCATCTGTCGACATGGACCCACAAATAGTGTAGTGTGTACCTTCACCACAAGTGTGTAACTAGAATTGGTAACTTGGACTGAATTGTAATAGCTTTACACTTCCTAGCAAAACATCCATCTATCATATAAACCTACTGAGCCCAGTGCCTCCATGCACTAGTGTTTGTGATGTCATCATGATGATGTCACAAACAATAGAAGGTAATAAATTGCAGCTCCCGGGAGGTGAGGCTCAGAAAGGGGTAGAAGTGGTTGAGAGGAGAGGAGGTATAACAGATTTGAGATGAATTCTCTACGTTTAACGGTTTTTCTTATGGTGACTTTGCTCACCCTGAGAACCAACGGACAGACTACAGATACAACTGAAGGTAATGGAGAATTATTTCTATGAATTTATATTAGTAAGGATAGCTAAACTAATTTATATAGGATAAGGGGTATATTTATCATAGGAGAGACACTGTTGATGAGACAACAAATGGGACAGAACAAGATTTGTCTAAATGTGGTGCAAGTAGAATAGGAAAAGTGAAAAATGTAACTTTTAATGATTCCAATAAAACTGTGAAATATAAAACCACAATAAAAGTGAAAAAAACAAACACGGTGATGTGTGTGAATGTTAAAACACCCATACGGGGATTGCAATTATATCTCACAATTTTATAGGAATTATTAAAAATAAAATGTATACATTTTTTTTTCTACTTTGGTGAACCACATTTACACAAATATTGTACTGTCTATTACTTATAGTGGTAGCACCCCTCTAACGGCAATTTGTAATCCTGGCAATATATATATACACACATACATATATATATATATATATATACATATACATATATATATATATATATATATATATATATATATATATATATATATATATATATATATATATATATATACACATACATACACACACACACACACACACACACACACAAACACACACAGTCACTAAATATTTATGCTCACTAGTTTGGCCCCTTCCCCGAATAATAAAATTAATAATAATAATAATCTTATAATGCCATTGCCAGGACAAGAGCAATAACACTGCTTTATCCCAGGCATAGGATTTATTTTATTTCCGTAGTTTTGTAATTATGTTTAATTATTAAAACAGAGCAATTAATATAAAACACAATGATAATACTAAAACCAATGTGTACAATATTAATACTAGTGACTTCCTTTTCTCTCACACCTCCGAGTGAGGAAGAAAAGTGGTAACAAGTGTGTAATAGGAATTAGCAATTTGGGACTCAAATTTAGTAGATGGGTGTGAAACATATTTTAAGATTGGTTAGCAATTTTAAAGCCACCATATAAACTTACTGAGCCTAATCCCAGCTAGCTGGTTCCATGCAGTAGTGTCTGTGATGTCATCATGATGATGTCACAAACAATAGAAGGTAATAAATTGCAGCTCCTGGGAGTTGCAGCTCAGATAGGGGTAGAAGTGGTTGAGAGGAGAGGAGGTATAACAGATTTGAGATGAATTCTCTACGTTTAACGGTTTTTCTTATGGTGACTTTGCTCACCCTGAGAACCAACGGACAGACTACAGATCCAACTGAAGGTAATGGAGATTTATTTCTATGAATTTATATTAGTAAGGATAGCTAAACTAATTTATATAGGATAAGGGGTATATTTATCATAGGAGAGACACTGTTGATGAGACGTCAAATGGGACAGAACAAGATTTGTCTAAATGTGGTGCAAGTAGAATAGGAAAAGTGTCAAATGTAACTTTTAATTATTCCAATAAAACTGCGAAATATAAATCCACAATAAAAGGGAAAAAGACAAACACGGTGATGTGTGTGAATGTTAAAACACCGATACGGGGATTGCAATTATATCTCACAGTTTTATAGGATTTATTAAAAATAAAATGTATACAGATGGGTCAGGTCCCATCCTTGCAGGGGATGGCGCTGGCGTCGCCAGCCGCCATCCCCCGCCAGCGCCATGGCGATCGTGAGAAAGGGACGCGCGCGCACGAGAGGGCGCGCGCGTGCGTCCCCTTCCGACGGCGCTTCCATCAGTTCCCCGGGTCCCCGCCGGCTTGCCGGCGGTAACCCGGGGTCCCCGCCGCCTGCCCGCACCCCCCACTAACCCCCCCTAACCCTGTCCGTCTCCCTGAGGCGGAGACGGACAGGGTTTCCGTCGCGCCAGCGACGGAGACTGAGACGCGCGTGCGCGTGAGACGCACGCGCGTCTCAGTCTCCTCGCTGGCGAGGCTGCTGGCGGGTCGCCAGCGCGTACGTTCTGGCGACCCCCAAGCAAGGATGTAGGACATCACATACTGTACATTTTTTTTTTCTACTTTGGTGAACCACATTATAGTGGTAGCACCCCTCTAACGGCAATTTGTTATCCTGGCAATATATATATATATATATATATACATACATACATACATACATACATACATACATACACACACACACACACGGTCACTAAATATTTATACTCACTAGTCTTGTGCGATTGATCCCCACATAATGCGGCCAATTCAGACACATTCTTTGGGTCTGAATTTGGCCCCTTCCCCGAATAATAAAATGTATAATAATAATAATAATAATAATAATCTTATAATGCCATTGCCAGGACAAGAGCAATAACACTGCTTTATTCCAGGCATAGGATTTATTTTATTTCCGTAGTATTGTAATTATGTTTAATTATTAAATCAGAGCAATTAATATAAAACACAATGATAATACAAAACCAATGTGTACAATATTAATACTAGTGACTTCCTTTTCTCTCACACCTCCGAGTGAGGAAGAAAAGTGGCAACAAGTGTATAATAGGAATTAGCAATTTTCGACTCAAATTTAGTAGATGGGTGTGAAACATATTTTAAGATTTGTTAGCAATTTTAAAGCCACCATATAAACCTACTGAGCCTAATCCCAGCTATCTGGTTCCATGCAGTAGTGTCTGTGATGTCACAGACAATAGACATTGTGATGTCACAGACAATAGTCACTATGATGTCATAGTCAATAGAAGGTAATAAATTGCTGCTGCTGGGAGGTGCAGCTCTGATAGGGGAAGAAGTCGTTGAGAGGAGAGGAGGTAAAATATTGACTAGAGATGAATAATCTACTTTTACTGATACTTCTTATGGTGACATTGCTCACCCTGAGAACCCAAGGGCAGACTACAGATCCACCTGAAGGTAATAGGGAATTATTGTTATGACATTCAATTAGTAAGGAATTTGAATAACATAACAGGTGTATTTCTCATAGCTCTATAGCTGATGAGATAGCCCTATGTATTACATCGTTTTACCGCCCACATTATATGATGTTACCTGTTCTGGTAGCACCAGGTTATAACTCCATTGCCAGAGCATTTTTTATTTGGTAGTACAGTTGAGTATCCCTTATCCAAATATCTGTTATCCAAAGAATTCCGAAAACCATACATTCCAGAAAGTGAAATAAACAAAAATTCTTGCTAAAATCTCTACTGGGGACATGATATGTAACTGGCACTACAGGGGGACATGATATGTAACTGGCACTACCGGGGGACATGATATGTAACTGGCACTACCGGGGGACATGATATGTAACTGGCACTACCGGGGGACATGATATGTAACTGGCACTACCGGGGGACATGATATGTAACTGGCACTACAGGGGGACATGATATCTAACTGGCACTACAGGGGGACATGATATCTAACTGGCACTACAGGGGGACATGATATCTAACTGGCACTACTGGGGACATGATATCTAACTGGCACTACTGGGGACATGATATCTAACTGGCACTACTGGGGACATGATATCTAACTGGCACTACTTGGGACATGATATCTAACTGGCACTACAGGGGACATGATATCTAACTGGCACTACAGGGGACATGATATCTAACTGGCACTACAGGGGACATGATATCTAACTGGCACTACAGGGGACATGATATCTAACTGGCACTACAGGGGACATGATATGTAACTGGCACTACAGGGGACATGATATGTAACTGGCACTACAGGGGACATGATATGTAACTGGCACTACAGGGGACATGATATGTAACTGGCACTACTGGGGACATGATATGTAACTGGCACTACAGGGGACATGATATCTAACTGGCACTACAGGGGACATGATATCTAACTGGAACTACAGGGGACATGATATCTAACTGGCACTACAGGGGACATGATATCTAACTGGCACTACAGGGGACATGATATCTAACTGGCACTAAATATATGCAAGAAAATTATTGCTTGAGATAGTACACAAACTTTGTTTCATGTTTTGAAACCTTGTTTTGTGTATTTCATGTGTTTGATGTGTCTGTACAACATAAATGCAAGATACATCATTGAAATCTAAAAACATTCTGAAATACGGAATAATCGGTTATCCAAATTTCATCTGGCTCTGAGCATTTTGGATAAGAGATACTCAACCTGTATTATTATTATTATTATTATTATCCTTAATTATTAAAACAGAGAAAATATTATAAATACAATGTATATAGTAACATGTATATGTATTTCTATTAAATAAGTCACATTTGTATGTATTTGTTTATTTTTAAAGGTGCTACAGAGACGAGTTCCGTTGCCCAGACAAGCTGGAGATCAGGTACAGTATTTGCTGAGTTTTTGCCCTATACCAAATGTTTGATGCTAAAGTCTAAATGAAGACAGTTACATTGCTGGCTGGAAATGACATTATTAGCCCCCTATAGTGCACATAATCCCCGTATAGATGTTTATGGCAGTGTGTGTAAGGCAGCAGAACAGCACTACAGGCGGCACGTATAGAAGTGTACATGTCACTGTCTCTGACATGGGCCTGTGACAGGATTGTTGGCCAGTTTGTGCATTACGCAAGCGGCAGCCATTCTTAGCCTGACCATAGATAACCGCGTGTGATAGGCCGACAGCAGTCATGTGTGCATTGTCCCCTTCCCTCAGCTGTGCTCAGACTACACGTGCTGTGATACCCGGCCAATGGCTGCAGTATCACAGCACATGTAGTCTCCCTACACACATCCCAGCCTTACCCATATGCATTGTCCCTGTAATTATAATAATGTCCCATAGTCACTGTCTCTATACATATGTAACGTGTATCATGTGCTTATCTTATCTGTCTCTCTTTCCTGAACAGCATTAACAAAACTGGAAATTGGATTATTCTTTGGCAAGATCGTCTTAGGCATCCTGATGTTGTATGGACTTTATACACTGTATAAGCACATCCAGGAATAGTAAGTTACTAACATTCTCTACACATAATATTACACTACAGAGGTCTCTGGCCTCAAATATTTACTTTCTCTGAATCACTTGGTCCGGACACACGACGGAGGAAGCCATTTTGTGGATGTAACCAAAACTCATTAGGTTGCAGCCTAACACCTCAGTAGGAGCCATTGCCTTGTGAGGATTGGCCATGAGGTGCCTCAGGAAGGTCATTGGTACACAGTGATACATGCATGTTGGTTTAACCCACAAAATGGCTGCCTGGACTAGTACAGGAGGACACATCTAATTACTGTATCACCTTATCTGGGACGTAATAGGGAGAAATGGGCTATTTTATGTCTCTGTGCTGTGTGCACTATTATCAACTGACCGCTTCTCATTATTGTTATATTTCAGCTACCAACGTGTATGTGAATATATGGGTAACAAATACCAGGCTATAAAGCAGATGGTGACAGGCACAGGTACAGATATAGATCAAGATATAGATATTGAGGCAGGAATGGAGTGCCATCACCCCGGACACCATGAATCTACATACCACATGGAATATGAAGGGGAGCGCTACCACCGCGCACATGATGAGGCACACCATGATAAAGAACGTCATCACAGCGAACACGAGGCTGAGAAACACACACCACGCGGCAAAAAAGACTCAAAGCCGGTGAAGAAAGAAAAGAAGCCCGTGATTCGTCAGCTAATAAAGAAGCCCATCCAAAAGCTGAAGCTCACCAAAAAGCAAAGCTTCATAAATGCAGCACCCAAGAAACCAGCGACAAGAAAAACACCTAAAGTCATCAAAAAATTCAGGCGTTAAAGATACAATAGTTCATAAGAACAATCAGGGGTAGATGTATGAAGCATTGATAAGGGAGGAGAAGTTATAAAGTGCATGGTACTTTATAACTTCTCCTCACTCATCACTGCTTCATACAACTACCCCTCAGCCTCATTGTAATATCTTGGGGTCTGTGCCATTGCCGTGTACACCCGTCTGTCACCACTAATATCTGCTGTGTGCCCTGGTCCGCTACCATCTTGAAGATCTGCTGGTTTCTATCCGATTCTTGCTGCTGCTGGGACTTCTCCTTGTCTGGGATAACATCTGCTCAGACTGAACAGGAAAGAAAAGTGGGGATTAGGGCTACTGGCGATACCCCCCCAAAAAAACGACACTTGGCAGCCACCCCACGGGTGTGTTGGAAGAGCTGCTAAGCTGATAATTATTCTTAACTAGGTGATTCATCGCGCCCTACGGGCGCTCTTCACACCGGCGTAAGGGGCTACGCCCCTTAATTTGTGAACATTTGTATTGTGAGAAATATGGTTAGAATTGTATGAAAGATGCCCTGTATTGCAGCTTCTGGCAGTGGGTGAGGGTCCAGCGTGGCAGCACAGGAGTACCGGACGGTGGCCCTGAGTCAGTGTCTCCTCCTACTGGGTGGGAGTTAGGGTGCATGAGAGCAGGAGGCTGGGATATGAGGCATGATAGGGGTATGTGGGCAACACAGCGTCAGCGATTACCCAGTGGTGGAAGTTACGGTTCAGGAGAGCAGGAAGCTGGGTAGTGATAGGGGTGTGTGGGCATACGGGGGACTAAAGAGGGTGGTGGACACTGTGCAGCTTCTGCCAGTGGGTGAGGGTCCAGCATGGCAGCACAGAAATACAGGAGTCAGTGTCTCCTCCGACTGGGTGGGAGTTAGGGTGCATGAGAGCAAGAGGCTGGGCGGTAAAGCATGATAGGGGAATGTGGGCAACACAGGGTGAGCGGGTCTCCACTGGCGGAAGTTACGGGGCAGGAGAACAGGAGTCAGGGCAGTGTCCTCCCACATTGATGGCAAAAGTATTCAACATCGGCCATAAACCATCGATTATTTGAAAATCATTGATGGTCGATGGGCATCCCTAGAACTGGAGGAGGGTGGGGGACAGTATGCAGCTCCCGGCAGTGGGTGAGCATCTCCTCCCACTGGGAGGGAGTGAGCGTGCATGAGAGCAGGAGGCTGTATAATAGTGGTATGTGGGCAAGACATTGATAAAAGTTGTGGCGCTGGTGCAGAGGGCAGTGGGGAAACCTGCAGTGCGGCAGCCAGGGCCGGATTTCCCACCTAGGGGCGGTACCTGCTTGTGGTGGTACAGGATCCCCCATTGTCACGGGGGTACGTGAAATGCGGGAGCGGGGGCCGCGGTGGTCCGCTGGGGGGTGGAATTGCCGGAAGGGGGTCTGGGGGGTCTGCAAATTGCGGGAGGGGGGGTGGTGTGTGGGGATCCGCGGTTAGCGGGAGGGGGTCCGCAAATCGTGGGCGGGGGCGCGGGGGGGCTTGAATCGTGGGAAGGGGGGTCCGCAAATTGCGGGAGGGGGGTTGTCGGGGTTAGTGAATTGCGGGAGGGGGGGGGGGGTTGCGGAGGTCTGTGAATTGCGGGAGGGGCGCGTGGGGTGCCGTGAGTCAAGGGGGGGTGGTGCGGGGGTCCGTGAATCACGGGAGGGGTCATGAATCGCAGGAGGCGGGGGTCGTGGGGGGGCTGCGAATCGCAGGAGGGGGGGTGTGGGGGGTTGCCGTGAATTGCATGAGGGGGGCGTGAATCAAGGGAGGGTGGGCGCAGGGGGGTGGTGCGGGGGTCCGTGAATCGCGGGAGGGGGCATGAATCGCGGGAGGGGGGGTCGTGGGGGGTTCCGAATCGCAGGAAGGGGGGTATAGGGGGTGCCGTGAATTGCGTGAGGGGGGCATGAATCGCGGGAGGGGGGGTCCCCGAATGTGTGAATTACGGGGCAGTCGCAAATCGCGAGAGGTGCCGAGGGGGCCCGCAAATCGCGGGAGGGGGGCGCTACGGGGGGTTTCGTGAATCGCGGGAGGGGGGGTCGTGGGGGGTTGCGAATCGCAGGAAGGGGGGTGTGGGGGGTGCTGTGAATTGCGTGAGGGGGGCATGAATCGCGGGAGGTGGGGTCCCCGTATGTGTGAATCAGGGGGCGGTCGCAAATCGCGAGAAGTGCCGAGGGGGCCCGCAAATCGCGGGAGGGGGGCGCTACGGGGGGTTCCGTGAATCGCGGGAGGGGGCGGCGCGAATTGCGGGAGGGGGGTCGCAAATCACAGTAGGGGGGGTGTGCCGTGAATCGCGGGAGGGGGGGTCGCGGGGGGCCCTTTTAATGCCGGGAGGGGGGGTCGCAGGGGTCCCGCGAATCGCGGGAGGGGAGGATGCAGGGGTCCTGCGAATCGTGGGAGGGGGCTCGCGGGAGGGAGGGGTCGCTGGGGTCCCGCGATTTGCGGGAGGGTCGCGGGGGTCCCGCGTTTCGCGGGAGGGGGTGGTTGCGGAGGTCCAGCGAATCGCGGGAGGGGGTGGTCGGGTCTGGGACGGATATTAGACAGCACTTACATCGACAGCCATTACATCGACACCATTAGTTCGACAGCTCAATAGGTCGACATGGTTTTAGGTCGACATACCATTAGGTCGACATGTCATTATGTCGACAGCTCATTAGGTCGACAGCTCATTAGGTAGACATGTTTTTAGGTCGACACTGCCATTAGGTCGACAGAGTCTATGTCGACAGTCAAAAGGTCGACATGGGTTTTTTCACTGTTTTTGGCCGAAATGTCGACACAGTCGACATGGACACAGTTTGAAGTGTACCGCAGCCGCTCGCTATGCTTCGGGCACGGTGCCTCGCTGCGCTCGGCACACTATTTTATTCTCCCACCACGCCCTAGTGGATAGTAGGGCATGAAATACCGCCTGTCGGCACATGTCGGCTCAATAAACAGTGAAAAAACCCATGTCGACCTTTTGACTGTCGACATAGACACTGTCGACCTAATGGCAGTGTCGACCTAAAAACATGTCGACCTAATGAGCTGTCGACCTAATGAGCTGTCGACATAATAACATGTCGACCTAATGGTATGTCGACCTAAAACCTTGTCGACCTATTGAGGTGTCGAACTAATGGTGTCGATGTAATGGCTGTCGATGTAAGTGCTGTCTAACAATAGTCCGGATACCGTGGTGGTCGCGGGGGTCCCGCGAATCGCGGGAGGGGGGTCGCGGGGGTCCCGTGAATCGCGGGAGGGGGGGTTCGCGGGGGTCCCGCGAATCACGGGAGGGGGGGTCGCGGGGGGCCCGCGACTCGCGGGAGGGTGGAAAGCGGGGGTCCCGCGAATCGCGGGAGGGGGGGTGCGGGGTCCTGCGAATGGCGGGAGGGGGGGTCATGGGGGTCCCGCGAATCGCGGGAGGGGGGGTCGCGGGGGTCCCGCGAATCGCGGGAGGGGGGTCGCGGGGGTCCCGCGATTCGCGGGAGGGGGGGGTCGTGGGGGTCCCGCGATTCGCGGGAGGGGGGGTCACGGGGGGGTCCCGCGAATCGCGGGAGTCGCGGGGGGGTCCCGCAAATCGCGGGAGGGGGGGTCGCGGGGGGTCCCGCGAATCGCGGGAGGGGGGTCGCAGGGGTCCTGGCAGAGGGTAGGGATGTGCAGGAGTAATGGTGGATGGTGGCTGTGGAGTAATGGTGGATGGTGGGCGTGTACTGTAGCCCTGGCTGGGAGGGGGGAGGTGATGTCAAGGGGGTGGAACGTTAGACACATGAAAGTGAAACTATTCTACACAGGAACGTTCTCCACAGGGGTTGAGTGACAGATCTGGCTAAATATATAAGAGATGATAACAGTGACATCCAACTCATTGGTAATTTATTAACTTGTAGAATTAAACCTGGGCAACACCGGGTACTTCAGCTGGTCAACAAATTAGCCTAAACTAATACACAACGGGGTTCTGTTTTGGGGCACTCCTGTATAAGTGCATAACGGACTATAAATATAAAACATATACTTTATATCACCTTATACAATATCAGGGAACAATGCATACTTGCCTACTTTTGAAAACTAGTTTCAGGGAGATTATAGATGGTAATAGAATTTAGCAAAGCGCCCCATTAAGAGGGAGTGTCATGCTCCTCCCAAAGGGCGTGGCTAGTTCCCTATATTGAGAGATTGTGAAAAGAGATTGTAAACGTGGCACCTGGAAGCGTGGCTGTGTACCGCTACATCTGAGAGGAAGCTTTTATAATGACTTATATCCAAATGTAGATGAGCCCCAAAGCAGTTAGTTAGAGCTTCTATACTTGGTAAAGTGCTGGGAAATGGTGCTGATGGTTCAGTGTAAGGGCGGGATGTACTAAAGGGAAAATGCGGTAAAACGGGGGTTTTATTGCATTTTCCTATGTACCATTACACATCCGCCGGGCAGGATATCGCCACCTCTGGGTGGCAAAACCCTATATAAGTCTATGGGCTTCTATCGCCACCCGGTGCCCGCCGTCTGCATGACCCCCCCTCCATCGATCTCCTCCTCCCCCAGCAGGTGTCACAGCCGAGAGGACATCCGGCTGCAGGGGGGGAGGAGGAGACGCCGGGGACACTGACAGCCCCGCACACCACATTACAGGTATCGCGGGGGTCTCCGTCACCGCACCCCGATGCTAGCCGCATATGTTAGTACATATGCGGTAGCATCGTGGCGGCAAGGGGCGGCGATGTATATTAATACATCCCGCCCTAAATGTATCTATCTCTCATTCCTTATTCCCCAAAAATGTAACAGTGTAATGTGGGCTAGGTGAAATGAGGGAGATTGCTAGACTAATCAGGGAGAGAGGGAGATTGCTGCTATTTCAGGGAGTCTCCTGCAGAATGCAGGAGGGGAGGTAACTATGATGTAACAGTGTAATGTGGGCTAGGTGAAATGAGGGAGATTGCTAGACTAATCAGGGAGAGAGGGAGATTGCTGCTATTTCAGGGAGTCTCCTGCAGAATGCAGGAGGGTAGGCAGCTATGGCTATAGAAAGTGCCCAGAATATCACTAGCCACCAGAGAAGGCTACACGCCCATGGTCAGTCATATCATGCACCAAGTAATGATAGAATAGTATCTGTACTAGCCACTGGAATGGGCCGTACTAGGAATCCATTGTACCGGAAATGAGTGGCGTGATCGGGGACCATGCTACAGAGTCACGGAATCCCATAGCAACCTCCCTCGCATATACACTACTGCAAAGTGAACAAAGCGCAGTATTTGTTTCCTTTGCACACGGCAATCCAGGCGGTTCCCGTCATTAGGAAACAGTAATACATAAATAACTGCTCCGAAATTCCACACAGCATTAACAATATGTGCAGTCTGCCAACACAATACGGAGGCTGCAAGGTGATTAACATTAAACTTTGATTTTCTCATTCCCAAGGGCAATTAGTGACAAAAGCTGAGTTACAAACATGCTTCACTATCACACGCCTGCAGATATCACAACCTGTTACTGACATGCAGATATTTCCTAACGCAGGAACCCCCCCCCCCCCCACCCGTCTCCCGCCAGCTTCACATGTGGTCCCCACACAGTCTGGAGAGCGACACGCGTTAACGTGGTCTCCTTGTAAACCTGCGGTTTTAGCAAGCGGTGCCAACAGCTAGGGGGATTCTGGAGGGCCTGTGGCGTAACGCAGCATAACACACATTATACTGCACCACACGAGTTACCGAGCCTCCCCGTCACCCAATCAGCGTATCTGAATATATCTGGATGACAATCAGCAATGTTCCTGGCAGCTGTGGTGCCCAGCAGGCAGCAGAGGCGTCTGTGACTGTGCAGAAGTAGGATTACAGCGGAATTATGCAACATGAAGATTATCAATACTAAAAACCACAAGCAAAATAGAGATAAACAGATATCGGATCCTGGCCCACTCTCCCGACTCCCACTGAATGATCCGAAGGATAGGTGATGCAAGTCGCAGCGATTTGAGTCATTGTGATGGTGGCGAGGCTAGTATGTTTGTCAGGGTCTGCACAGGCTAACCCTTTCAGGGGGTTGGCCTGTGCTGAATTGGGGGTCCCATGTCCTAGACGTTGTGTTAGGGACCTACCCAATGATGAGGTCACTTAGACCCGGTGGCTTGTCCCATATATTTGAGGTAAAAAATGATGCCCATCAACATCACATTCTTACCCCATACCCCGCTGCCTAAACCTCACTCCAAACAACCTAACCCTAACTCAACCCCGCATTAGAGATGGGTCGTTCGCGAACGAACCAGATCTTTTGAACGGATCCCACGCAAGAACGAGTGAGCCGTGAGATCCCCAAAAAGGTGATCCGTTTCAATTTCGTTTTCCATTACGATGCATTTTTCTGATCTCAGTGCTGCCACCTGTGGCAGCTGAGATGTACTACCTCTGGAGACTGAGTACAGTGCTGTGACTACAAGTGATAGAAAGATTAGCTGCTGCTGCCAGGAATGGCCATCGGTGCAGACGCCATCGATGGTTGCCATCGATCAGTGTTTTTGTATATTCCCCCCAAAGCGAGTCGAGGAATCGTCTAAAAGATCCGCATCTTCCCACGAGAGACCGGTGGATCCCGGCTCAGCTTAATGATCCGTTTCGGCCATCTCTGCCCCCGCATCTCCTGCAGCCTAAGTCCCCCCCCCCCCCCCAGTGCCTAACCCAAACACCCCCTATACTTTCCCCTGCCCATAACCCACTCTCACACACTAACGTTGGAGATGCTGGCATCCCGGCCAATATAAATATCTTTATATATAAAAGGCTAAACCAAATCCCCTTTTGAGGTGAAGTATCGCAAGTGACAGAGGCCAGTCAACAGACGAAATTATTCCTTAACAGAAAGTGAAACCAAAACTGGAAATGGAGAGAGGGTGCTGTGAAGACAGATATTGGAGGTAGGATAGGGACTAAAGGGGGGGGGAGTTTGTGATCTAAAAACAGTCACAGCTCAAAATGAAAATGAAAACGGTCACAGTTCAAAGTGAAAGTACATTGCAGAAGCTGTCATTTTGACAGGCTTTTTAACAAGTATATATACTTAGTGTTCCCTCCAGCATCCCAGGAGGGCAGGGTGCTGGAGGAAAATGGAGCACTTTGAAAGGGGCAATGCAGGCCCGCCGACATCACGAATGGGGGGCGACTGCCCCCCGCCGTCAGGAATGTGGGTGTGTCCGCCGGCAACGTCACGTATATGGGCAACGTAACGCATGTGGGCGGGCCTGCCTACCGAAGTCTCTTGTGGGGCGTGCAGAAGCCTGCAGCGGGGAAGGACAGGCTAGGTTCTTTTAGCAGGGCGCCGCTAAAACAACCTAGCGTGAACACTATATACTCTATATAATATATAATACAGATTTACATTATACCGGACTAAGTTTAGCTTTGAGTTATGCACTAAGACAGTGATTTTCAACCTTTTTACCTTGCGACACAGTAAATAAGATTTTAAAATTGCCAAGGCACACCATGAGATCCCCACAGGGCAAAACACATTGGCCACCACAGGAAAAACAAAACAAACCTATTCGCCCCAATATAAAAAACAATCACACTGGTCCCCACAGGTAACAAAAATAAAATACATTGGCCCTTTACATGAAAAGAAGAGACCAGTAAATAACAGTTAAACTGGTGGTGGCTGTAAACTGGTTTGGGCATTTCTAGATCTGGGGGCACACTTGAGAACAGCTAAAGGCACACTAGTGCGCTACGGCACAGTGGTTGAAAAACACTGCACTAAGACCTTGCAGAAGTAGCATTGTACTCCGCATATAACTGTTGACGCTGCGTCCACACTCCACGGGGTCGGGATAATAAGGATTGAGAAAATAAAGAACAATTACAGCCAAATAGTTAAAACTGTAATTACAGCCAGATTGTCGTACCCAGAGACAGCGCAGAGCTGGAGGTTAAAGGCGGTCAATCAGAACCCTGTTGAGGCGGCTTATCGGAAATCCATCGTGGCCGCCTTGGGCTTAAAGGCTCACGGAACCCTTTAAAAAAGTATTTGTAAATATCAATCCTCAAAGCCCCTTCTTTGAATTTCTCTCCGCACTACCGGTCACAACAGGCGGCAGCAAACCGAATTCTTCCGTCGCATCGTCACATGTCATCCTGTCTGAGAGGGTATATTTACTACGGTGCAGGTGTTTAGAACTGGAGAAGTTACCCACAGCACCCAGATTTGAGCTGTTCTCTACTAGAACAGGCATGGCTCATACCCTTTACACCCAAATCCCGGATCCGACCTGGTATTTGGAACACGGATCCAAGCCAGGTCGGATCCGGGATTTGCACCGTTTACGCTGCGGTGCCTACCTGCAGTGTAAACGGGGGTGGCGCTTGGAGATGACATAATCTCCAAGGGCCGGGGCCGCCGATCGTCACGCTGGGGGCAAGCCCAGCACCAAGGTAAGCTGCTGGGATTCCCCCAGCTTCCGTGCACCCCCCAGCCCCCATCTGTGAGGTGAATGGATGCCGCACACAGGCAGGCATCCATTCACCTCTTCCCTGCCTGCCCTGGCTGTGTGAGCCCCCGCCCAACCTCCATGTTGACTGCAGGACGCTGCAGTCAAGAGGTTGGGCTTACCCCATTGCTGTAAACGAGATCTGGGTTGGATGACCCGGCGTATTCATTTACACTGCCCTCTTCCCAGGTCCTGCCCGTGTTCTACCCTGGTCAGGACCTGGGTAGAAGTCCGGTGTAAAGGGACACGGGTTAACCCCTTTTACACCACCGCTGACCCGGGTCCACAAGGGAAAAACCCGGGTTTTTGCGGCGGTGTAAAAGTGGTATGAACTATGGCCCTCCAGCCGCTGTGAAACTACAAGTCCCATCATGCCTTGCCACAGTTCTGCTATTAGGTAATGCTAGAACTATGGCAATGCATGCTGGGATGTGTAGTTGCACAACAGCTGGAGGGCCACAGTTTGGCCACGCTTGTCCTAGAAGGTTCTAGACAAATTATAAGTAGAATCTCATTGGTTGCTATGGGCAATATCTTGACTTCTAAAAACTCACACCGTAGTACATGTAATCCTCAACGTCAATTATAAAATGCTACAAATCTGCATATTGTAATGTTAACGATCTATACAAGAATAACCTAGAAATCTACGAATTAACACCGGTCCCCCAGACGGCAAAATCTAAGGAGAGAACGGCGGGATGGAAGATGTGTTTAGCAGAGGGTTAAGAGCAAATGGGTCCTGACCCACTGCTGGCGTGACCTTGTGCAGGCCTTAATGAGACAGGGTCACCTCCTCTCCTGGTCTCCTGGCACGGATAGCGCAGGGCTCGCATATATTATTCTATAGTCTCCATGGAAACAAGGGCATCAAAATGCATAATGGGAGCCTTAAGTGTAACCACCTCATCTGACAGGAGCAGAGAAATCACCGGGAAGGGAAATAAAAAAGGCAGAAAAATAAAAAAAATGTCCTGAAATTTCCATTTCAATTGTGCGGCGCAAGATTTCGGCACCCCGGCGTGAGCGCGCTCCTTATGTGCAGAGGCGGCCAAGGGTTACGCACTGGGGGAATTTACAAAGATGAGAGTTCTATTTCAGATGGGATGTTGCTATGGGAAACCAATCAGAATGGACTTTTCATTCCCATAGCAACGTCCCATCTTACTACATTTACCCTGTTGTATTTGCAAGGTTAGAGAATAAGGGGGAAATGGACTAAAGCTTCTACAAATGAAAAGAGGTGCTGTTGCCCATAGCAACCAATCAGAGTCTGTGAGGTTTATTTACTAATATGGGATGTTGCTATGGGCAACCAATCAGAATCTATTTATTTAGCACATTGTAGAAGATGAGAGAAACTGATAGGTTGCCAATAGCAACAGCCCATCTTAAATAGAGCTGGTATCTTCGGGAAATAAAAACCTTTTTCATTTCTCTATTGCATCCTAGAAAATGATGGTCAGATCTGATCATTGAGAAATTTAACCCCCCCCCCCCCCCAAAACATCTCCCACGTGCAAAAATGGGCACAGACCTTGCTGAGCCTCCACCAGCCCCCCGCGTGCGGGCCCCATTCCGACAGAGCTCTCCACCGCCTCCCCACACCCCCCCCTAACTGCTTCAGGGAGACTGGCATGGTTTCTGCTCCCGCCACAGAGTGACCGGATGTGCGCGCCTCTCCACCGGCGATTGCCAGAAAGGCATTCAGGTGATTCCCGGCGCTGTATGAGATGCGCTTCATCTGTAAAATGTTCTGCAATACCCCTCCAATGCACCGTGAGAATGAGGCCCCTTTTAGTGACTCGTGCTTTCTGTTGTTACTGGGTACTGCTGGCTGGAGAGAGAGCGAGCGAGCGTACCAGATGGTTCAGGCGCCAGATGAGACGTCCTACGGTCTATCATGTCCACTTTCCAGAAGTTAATTCTTCCACCTACACAGCTCGTTAATCTGCAGGAGAGTCCATTTCACATGACCGGCCACATATGTAATCTTATATTTATCCCCATGGGCCCACACTGGGAAACAAGCTGTGTGTTACACCGGCTCACAGGATCCTGCCGATGCTGATCGCCTTCTTGTCAGTCACCATTATACTGTACTAGGTTTATGCTAATTTACCACAGCAAGAAATCACAGTCCCTCTCCTCAGATTAGTGATCCTTACGGTGACGGCAGGTAGTACCAGGTATTCTGTGCTGGGGTCTTACCCCAGTTTTTCACGTTTTTTGTTGGTGTAGGCCCACTTGGCTCATACTTTACTATCCAAGTGGCCATAGAGGGCCAGATGTATTAAGCTTCAAATGTGGTAACATGGAGAGTGATAATCAGCCAGCCAATCAGCTGCTGTCTGACATTTTTCAATCCCAGCCTGTAACATGACAGATAGGAGCTGATTGGCTGGTGGTTTATCACTCTCCATTTTGTCACATTTTGAAGCCTGATACATCTGGCGCAGAGTGAGAATATAATAGTGTGTTGAGCGTAGCGAGCCATGCGTGGGGACGCGGTATATAAAGAGGCCATTTCGACATAGACAACAAAAAGCGTGAAAAACTCATATCGACCTCTTGTGTGTTGACCATGCCCATGTCGACCTTAAGCTTGTGTCTAACTTCTGCCAATGTCGAACATTTTCAGGTGTGGACCTAGTCATTGTTGACCATTAGTAGCTGTCGACCTAGTTAGTCACTGCCGACCCCCTATATTGTAACCCCCAGCATTTGAGGCCTGGTCAGCATATTAGAAGTTCAGGTCTGAATGTGGAATTTAATCACCGGTAGAGATGGGCAAAACGTGTCACTAAAAAGAGCTGGGATCAAGCGATCAACCCGCAAAAAGATCTGGATCTTTTAGACGGGCATCGACTCACATTGAAAAAGGGTTAATTTCATAATAATGATGCATAAAATCTCGCAAGAGGTCAGTAGCTCTCGCAAGATTTCCCCTGTACTTAAATTCCTACACAAACATCGGGAGGGTGGGTGGGCCATAAACGATAAAAATCAAAGAAAAAGAATGACGGACCACCTTTTTGGGATCGGTGACTCACTCTTTACAGTGATCCATCCAAACGAACCGCTTCATTCACGAACGTTCTATCTCTAATCATCGGTGCGCAATTGTATTTGTACGCAGTGGGCGATGGTCACGCAACAGTGATTATCGGACTGCTGTGCATGTCCCACCATTCGCATTGCGGACTGACAGGAAGGGGACGTTTGGGGGAGTTAGCGGAGGGTGGCGACAACGCAGGCCTGTAACGGATGGTTTTTGGGAGCATTTCTACCTTTAGCTGTGATCATGTACCTGAGGAAACATGGCACCAATGTCACTACTGCCGCAGCCAGTCTGCGGAACCAGAGACTGAGGGGTAGATTTATTACACTCGGTGAAGTGATAAAATATCTGGTCTTTATCACCAGCCAATCAGCTCCTACCTGTCATTTTTCAAACCAAGGACCAGATGCACTAAGCTTCAAAAGTGATAAAATGGAGAGTGATAAACAACCAGCTCCTACCTGCCATGTCACAGACTGTGTTTGAAAAATGTCAGGCAGGAGCTGATTGGTTGGTTGTTTATCACTCTCCATTTGATCACTTTTGAAGCTTAGTGCATCTGGCCGCAAGCCTGTAACTACAGTTAGGAGCTGATAGGCCGGTGATAAAGTACCAGCCACATGACTTCACCGAGCTTAATAAATCTGCCCCTGGGTTCAGGGTCTGTGAATGTCTCCCGTGTGCAATAACGTGTACTTGCAAATACAAGGCTGCTCGTTACCATACATGTGTGTGTAACACGTGCACCATCGTTACCTCACACTCTCGCATGTCTAATGGCTGCTCTGTTCTCTCCCGTGCAGCAAGCTCACAGCCAAACGTGTTGTGTGTCCCAGCTGCACACAAAAGGCAATTACTCCGCTGGCAGATCACAATGGATTTTCGTTGTTTTGTGTCTGCACCGAGCACTTTGTGTTAGCATCAAACATTGTCCTGCTCCGCTCTGTCCGCCGCGCCTGCTACCATATGCTTTGATGCGTTCTGACTGATCCTATTTGCCAGGAGCACATACAGTCACATATGACTAAAGGGACCTGGATTGGTTTTTTATTTGTCCTCGGGGTTCTTTGGATCATTTCCTTTTGTAGCAGACATTGCATTTCTCTGTTCGAAGCTGCTGAAAATACAGGCAGGTCGTTCCTGCAGCTCGCTGGTAGGTTGGGGGGCGGGTGAGATGCGGTGACCTGGCTACAATGACGAACAGTCTGACCTCTGCCTCCTGACTAATGGGGACTGGTGAGCGGTAGAGACAAGTATGGCAGACACAGACATGTGCAATTGCACTGATAGGGCCACTGTCCTGGCTAGGGTCTCCTGTCCCCCCCATCCCTGGCTAGGGTCTCCTGGCCCCCCCATCCCTGGCTAGGGTCTCCTGCCCCCCCCCCCCCCCCCATCCCTGGCTAGGGTCTCCTGCCCCCCCCCCCATCCCTGGCTAGGGTCTCCTGCCCCCTCCCCCCCCCCCCATCCCTGGCTAGGGTCTCCTGGCCCCCCCCCCATCCCTGGCTAGATTCTCCTGCCCCCCCCCCCCCCCCCCATCCCTGGCTAGGGTCTCCTGCCCCCCCCCATCCTTGGCTAGGGTCTCCTGCCCCCCCCCCCCCCATCCCTGGCTAGGATCTCCTGCCCCCCCCCCCCCATCCCTGGCTAGGGTCTCCTGGCCCCCCCCCCCCCCATGCCTGGCTAGGGTCTCCTGGCCGCCCCCCCCCCATCCCTGGCTAGGGTCTCCTGCCCCCTCCCCCCCCCATCCCTGGCTAGGGTCTCCTGGCCCCCCCCCCATCCCTGGCTAGGGTCTCCTGCCCCCCCCCCCCCCCCCCATCCCTGGCTAGGGTCTCCTGGCCCCCCCCCCCATCCCTGGCTAGGATCTCCTGCCCCCCCCCCCCCATCCCTGGCTAGGGTCTCCTGCCCCCCCCCCATCCCTGGCTAGGGTCTCCTGGCCGCCCCCCCCCATCCCTGGCTAGGTTCTCCTGCCCCCCCCCCCATCCCTGGCTAGGGTCTCCTGCCCCCCCCCCCCCATCCCTGGCTAGGGTCTCCTGCCCCCCCCCCCATCCCTGGCTAGGGTCTCCTGCCCCCCCATCCCTGGCTAGGGTCTCCTGCCCCCCCATCCCTGGCTAGGGTCTCCTGCCCCCCCCCCCATCCCTGGCTAGTGTCTCCTGCCCCCCCACCCCCATCCCTGGCTATGGTCTCCTGCCCCCCCCCCCCATCCCTGGCTGGGGTCTCCTGCCCCCCCCCCCCCCCATTCCTGGCTGGGGTCTCCTGCCCCCCCCCCCCCCCCATCCCTGGCTAGGGTCTCCTGGCCCCCCCATCCCTGGCTAGCGTCTTCCCCCCCCCCCCCCATCCCTGCCTAGGGTCTCCTGGCCCCCCGTCCCTAATTAGGGTTTCCTGGCCCCCCATCTCTAGCTAGGGTCGACGGGGGACTGTCCCATTACTGGGCCTAAGGGGGGGGGGGGGCTGTCCCATTACTGGATCTACAGTCTACAGAGGGGGGCTGTCCAGTTACTGGACCTATGGCTGCTTGGACTACAGGGGGCTGTCCTGTTCCTGGACTTACAGCGGGGGTGGGGGGGGGCTTATCCGTTACTGGACCTAGAGGGGAGGGGGGTCAGCTGTCCCTTTACTGGACATACGAAGACAGGGCTGTTCTGTTACTGGACCTACAGGGGGAGGGTGTTCGTTACTGGACCTAGAGGAGGGGGGCTGTCCAGTTACTGTACTTACATGGGGAAGGAGGTCTGTTCCATTACTGTGCCTATGGGGGCTGCCCTGTTACTGGACCCACGGGGGGGAGGCTGTCCTGTTACTGGACCCACGGGGGGGGCTGTCCCGTTACTGGACCCACGGGCAGCTTCCCTATTACTATACCTACGGTGATAATCATGTTCCAGACTTTCTACGGTTAACTTCCACCGGCTTATGATCCCGAGGTCTTCTCATTACTGAACCCGTACGGACTGCTTGTATTCAGTACCTCCGACTTATCTCCGGGGTCCAGTAACAGGTCACAGAAATCTTCCAAAAAGGTACAAAAGTTCTAAACCTTCCATGGAAACCGATCTGCTGTTCAATCATTTTTTGTTCCTAACAGCATCACCGGGCCGGTAAATAACCCCATAAATAAAGCCACTAAGGCCAGGTGATTTTTGCACCATTTGTCTGCAGGTAAATCGAACACATTCGTCACCTATTGCTGCAGACGGGAGACTGCAGCTTAATTGAATTTAGAAATAAATTCATTTTTACGTAAATCACCAGCTTTGCCGGTTCCCAATCCCTCACTGCTCTGGAGAACATCAGAGAGAAAGCCCGCATTATATAATGTAAACCAGGACAGTGTCCATGTATTATTGATGTGAGGGAGTAATGAATGGGTTCTGACATTTGTCTGGCTTCACTGAAGAACGAGTGGGGAGAAAAATGCTCCACAGACGTCAGAAAGAGCAAAGGATCCGGGGCAGCGTCAAAACAATGTACGTGACGCAAACAAATATGATATGGGGATGTACATAGATCTATCTATCTATCTATCTATCTCAATAAAATGTCAATGAAGCAGAAGAGGGGGGGGGGGGTTGCAATCCCAGGACAAAATTTCCACCAGAAGAAAAAGCTGCAATTTTCACCGGATTTTTGGGTGACTTGGACTATTCGATCCCCGCACCAATCTTTAAGTCTGGGCGAAAGATCCAGTATCGGCAAAAAACGTGTGGATCCACAAATTTGCCATGAATTTACATGTTTCGGCGAATTTGCAGCCATTTTTCACCCATTTTTGTGGCCGTTTTCACCCATGCACTGGGGGTAACAGGATAATAAAGTGTGATGTGCTTTTTAATTTTTTTTCTCCCAGATTTTTTGGGGACCTTTTCACACCTAATCATCCAAGTGGACTCTGATTCCAAATGGTAAGCATAAGGAGGGTATATGTGCTACACTAAATGGGGATACACGTGCTCAGGTGTTGACATTGACACTCAAAAAATTTGAAAAAAATACCATTTTTTCCATGTTGATCTTTTGCTTGTGTCGATATTGTCCAGGCAAATCTAGTGCATGGCAACTTTTCATCATTGTCAGCATTGTGCATGTCAACCTTTTTACTGTCAACCCTTTGATCCACACCCTTTGTTCTAAAATCCAGGTAAAATGACAAAACCAGAGAAAAACAAACAAACAAAAAAAAAAACTAACTGAAAATGCTCTGCTTTTTAGTTTAGCTTATTGACCCAGCTCAGCAGAAGATTAGCACTGCTTATAATATGTGGGAGGTGTAAAACATACTTCATATTACACAAAGACATTGTAACAGAGCTGTAATGGAAAGCATTTAGCACCGCAGCAGGGTACATAGAGCAAGTGAAGTGTATTCGCATTGGCAAAGCGGACTATCTGAAATGAAGATAATGCAGTAAGAGATGCAGGCTGTTCGGCGCCGTGCCCTCCTGTATATCCTGCCTTTATCTGAAACATATGGCTGAGGGCTGCAGATTAAGAAATGCCGCGATTTTCAGCCTTTTAAAAATTCCCAAGATTTTCATCACTTATTTGCCCCTTAATCCTTATGACCCCTTTTGCTGTTGAAAATGCACTTTTTAGCCAAAAGATTAGTTTTCTTTTTATAGCAATCCCAAGGACTTGTACAAATGGGTTCTTCTGCAATCTGCTGATGAAATCTACTTTAATTTAGTAGCACCCAGAACCTCTCGCCGAGGCCAAGGATGTTGCAGATTGCCTGGTGCTGTAAGTCATGCACATAATTGTATCTCAGATCCGGCGTTCAAGGATCAGGAGTGAAACGTAGGGATGGCACTTCACACCGGAGAAGGCGTCCACAATATTGCAGGGTTAAATGGTCTAAATACTGTATTTTTCAATATACAGTATGTAGATACCAATGGGCCACTTATGAAATGTTGTGGAACGTAATATCGGTATTTGTGCACAAATGCACCACGTTGGCAGCACCAGAGAGGCTGCGCTACACTGCATATGAAGAGGGGGGGGGGGGGGGATTGTGGGGTGTTCCTTCAGCAGTGGGAGTTTTATTAGTTGCACCGGTAGGGTTGCAAAGAGGGTGGATAGAGGGAGCGTGGAACGGCGCTAACCACACTGTATGGGCACATCAGGTGCAAAATCTGGTCCCCAGTACAGTGAATCCCATCTGTTGGGCCCCATCACCTACTGGCCCAGTAGCACCAATGCCCAGCATACTAGCGAAAAAAAGCCACCATTGCCCTATGTGGGTGACTCCATAACAAATGAGTTCTATGGGAACACGCAGTGCGTTAATCAGTACACTGTGCTGCAGGGCAAGCGCCATTTATTACACTACACGTAACCTGTAACAATAAATTATATGAATGTTTTATACAAAACCAAACGGATAATGAAAGTCATTTATACAAAGATCAGGCCTGGACAACTTGCGCCTCTTCAGCTGTTGGGAAACTACAATTCCCAGAATGCCTTGCCACAGGTTTGCAATTAGGGAATGCTAAAACTGTGGCAAAGCTTGCTGGGATATGTAGTTTAACAACAGCTGGACAGACAGAGTTTGGCCTGGCCTGTGTTAGAGCAAAATTCAAATGAAAGACAACATGGGCCCAACAGTAACCTTGTTCTGAGATGCCCAGTGCCAACAGGGCACTGCCCACTTGCCCATAACAGAAGAAAGGTACTGTCAGGTGTAGTAGGCAATGCATTGACCAATGATGGCTGACCTTGGTACTCCAGCTGTTGTTGAACTACACATCCCAGCATGCCCTGCATCAATTTTAGAATGACCAAATAGCAAAACTGTAGCAGGGCATGCTGGGATGTGTAGTTCAAGAACAGCTGGATTGTCAAGGTTCCCCATCACTGGCATAGACCAATGAAGTCATCTGAAGGGGCACATAACCGTTAAACAGATCCCCCTGTTGGCTGATGGACATTCTACATCCGGAACGCAGATGAGAAGGAGAATTACCAGACACTTACTATGATCATGCGGCAGACGTGTCCCCTGCAGAGCTCCGAGTAGGACGAATAGTGCATGTATACCACCCAGCTGCCCACGAAGATGCCCAGCCATGCCAAGAAGAGATACTTCACTTTGATACCAGGTAGGCGGCTCTAGAGAGAGAGGACAGAAGGCGAGGTGAGGACACATCAGATATTACAGACAAATACACAAAGGTAAAACATTTCTTTCTGCTGATAGCACTTCACTCCTGCTTACAAAGTCTAAAGGTCACCGGTGCCAAATGGCTTTATTTCCCTATAAGTTCCGTATAACAATAGCAGGTATGCACCAAGGGTAACACACCCCATATTTTACCAGCCTCTTTGTGTCAGCCACAGATGGCTCCTTGTTAACAAGAATATCCCTCAAGGAAACTTGATACCAGCAGTGGGACTTGGGCACACAATGCCCATCTGACAAGTCGGCGACCGGCTAATCCTGGTAAGAGATATCCGTTACCCATGGCCTTGCAGCCTATTGGCATAGAGGCCCTCAAGCTCATATTGGGGAGATTCAAACACTTTTCCCAACGAGGGGCAGCTAGCGACAGGTGACACAGCTGCGGGTCGTGTTTTATGTTACGCCAAAAAGTAACAACTAAGCCAGGCATATCCAACCTTGGCCCTCCAGCTGTTTTGAAACCACAAATCCCAGCATGCCTTGCAATAGTTTTAGCATTCTCTAATAGCAAAACTGTGGCAAGGCATGATGGGACTTGTAGTTTCACAACAGCTGGAGGGTCAAGGTTGGACATACCTGAACTAAGCCATCACAACTGTATCAACCCTCCCAGACATTACTAGATGAAAGCCTAACTTCTGATGAGAGTAGAGGGGCACTGACCTAGGTGCAAGGTTGTGGCAAGGGGGCAAAGAAAAGATCAAATCAGAACAAACACACATATAGAAAAGTAGATAATATAGAATATATAGGGGTTTAGTTACTAAATGGGAGTTCTACTGGACATAGTATGTTGCTATGGGCAACCAATCACATTATCTTCTAGAAGGTGCTAAATAAATAAGTAGTTTCTGATTGGTTGCTAAAAAAAGAGGGGGTGGTTGACTGCGCTGAATTGTAGAGGGATGGATATTTTACAAAAGAAGATTCAGATTAGCATAAACATAAACAAATAGGTCAGGTGTGTGGTAAAAAAAGATAGGACAATTTATTGTAACTTTTTCACATAAATATAAAAAATATCAAAATATCAAAATAAAACAACAATAAAAAAATAGTTAAAATAGACACTGATCATATAGTCACCCTTAGATGGTAGGACAGTTCGGTCCAGTTAGCGGATCTTGATTTTTTAAAAAAATTGTGAGATTGGATGGATATGTCCACACCTGGAGATTTTTGTAGAAATTGCACGATTGGATGGTTATGTCCACACCTGGAGATGTCGTTTTTTCCGTGCTGTATGTCGCAAAGTGAGGGGCCAGTTCACTTTGTAATGCAGGTATTGTAATCCATAGTATTGGTACCAAGATGGTAATGTGGTACTTGGGGGAACACTGGACCTCTGTGGACCCAGACGGGCTTGTTAAGGAGGTGGCGTGCCTCCAGATGGATTGAAGCCTCGGGTGGGGATATGGGTATCTCTGGTGTTCCGCTCACTGAGTTGTTAGGATGATGAAAAAAGGTTTTCCAGGAGTGGATTCTCCTAATAAAGGTGTGGTAACCAGTAAGGAAGGACCGTGAGTGTCAGATTTTGAGGGGTGATCAGGTCATGCAGGGGCGCACCAACGCGTTTCGCTGCTCTCAGCAGCTTTTTCAAGGTGACTTACAATGGCTGTTGTCTGGGTTTATATACCCTGTATAATGACTATGATCACACACACCTGACCATAATCGTTAGCGAGTAGAATTACCTTTGCGTTTAGTATAATAATAACAACATTTTAAAGGGGGAGACAGACCTATTTATAGCAGTTATATGGATATGAGGAATAATTGTAATTACCTTTATAGACAGATGAAAAGAAAGAAAGTATCTCCAGTGCGGGGATCGTGAGAAGCGGAAGTGTACAGTTATCTGTACTTCCGGTCTTTGGTACGCAAGCTGCCGGAAACATCTCGGCGCTTCCGCCTCAAGACAAAGTCGAGGACGGAGCTAGGGTGACGTATTCCCGTCACAACTAAACAAGCGCCGAGATGTTTCCGGCAGCTTGCGTACCAAAGACCGGAAGTACAGATAACTGTACACTTCCGCTTCTCACGATCCCCGCACTGGAGATACTTTCTTTCTTTTCATCTGTCTATAAAGGTAATTACAATTATTCCTCATATCCATATAACTGCTATAAATAGGTCTGTCTCCCCCTTTAAAATGTTGTTATTATTATACTAAACGCAAAGGTAATTCTACTCGCTAACGATTATGGTCAGGTGTGTGTGATCATACTCATTATACAGGGTATATAAACCCAGACAACAGCCATTGTAAGTCACCTTGAAAAAGCTGCTGAGAGCAGCGAAACGCGTTGGTGCGCCCCTGCATGACCTGATCACCCCTCAAAATCTGACACTCACGGTCCTTCCTTACTGGTTACCACACCTTTATTAGGAGAATCCACTCCTGGAAAACCTTTTTTCATCATCCTAACAACTCAGTGAGCGGAACACCAGAGATACCCATATCCCCACCCGAGGCTTCAATCCATCTGGAGGCACGCCACCTCCTTAACAAGCCCGTCTGGGTCCACAGAGGTCCAGTGTTCCCCCAAGTACCACATTACCATCTTGGTACCAATACTATGGATTACAATACCTGCATTACAAAGTGAACTGGCCCCTCACTTTGCGACATACAGCACGGAAAAAACGACATCTCCAGGTGTGGACATAACCATCCAATCGTGCAATTTCTACAAAAATCTCCAGGTGTGGACATATCCATCCAATCTCACAATTTTTTTAAAAAATCAAGATCCGCTAACTGGACCGAACTGTCCTACCATCTAAGGGTGACTATATGATCAGTGTCTATTTTAACTATTTTTTTATTGTTGTTTTATTTTGATATTTTGATATTTTTTATATTTATGTGAAAAAGTTACAATAAATTGTCCTATCTTTTTTTACCACACACCTGACCTATTTGTTTATGTTTATGCTAATCTGAATCTTCTTTTGTAAAATATCCATCCCTCTACAATTCAGCGCAGTCAACCACCCCCTCTTTTTTTACCTTCTACTGTATTGGGGTCGACTTCCCCCTTTTTTAGACTGCTGCTACATTTAGCCAAACCACTCATACACAGCGCCTTTTGTGGATATCCGTATCCCTTCTTTTCTTTCTGATTGGTTGCTATATTCACTAGAACTCCCTTAGTAAAATGACCCCATTATGACAGTGTCAGGCCCCTTGACAAAAATAGGTCCACCAGTTCCATTGTGGAAATTGTGCATCCTACATTTATCTATCTATATATAAAAGGCTAACTACTCCTCATCTCTATGAGGTGAAGTACTGCCACTGGCCACTCGATGGACCAAATTACTTCGTGTGATTAAAGAGGTCATAACAGAAATTGAAAGCAATTCTTTGCGGGGACATTATCTGTTCAAACTTGCTGGATATGGAGAGAGGGAGCTGTGAAGTGCAGATCGGGACAGGGGGTGGGGTGGAGAGTTTGGGCCAGATTCTCTAAGCTTCAAAGTGACAAAATGGAGAGTGATAAACAGCCAGCCAATCACAGACTGTGTTTGAAAAATGTCAGACAGGAGCTGATTGGCTGGCTGTTTATCACTCTCCATTTTGTCACTTTGAAGCTTAGAGAATCTGGCCCAGAGTCTGCTAAAAATTGTCACATCTCAAAGTGAAGGTAAAAACGGTCACAGCTCAAAGTGGAAGTACATTGCAGAAGCCGTCATTTTAAACTAGCAATAAACAAAACCTACAGTATATACAGATTAATGCCAAGAGAAACTATTTTTCTGCCATTCCAAGAAACAGCGATTTAAGAAGTTAAATGGTAGCATTGGAGAGCTAATAAAGTCGGTACGGTAGCCCTTAGCCCCGGGGGGGTCTCTAACAGGTGTAACGCGGACCCTGATGCAGACAAATCTTGTTTGTTTCCCATGTTACAGAAGGAGTTTTGGCTGCGGGCGGTGGAAATGTTTCTGTGCAGGGCAGGAGAGCGCCATCTGGACGCCCAGCTTCCTGATGTATTAGCAATCACTTAGCCTGACAAATTTGGTGTAATGCGCCTCTACCCTACTAAACCATTTAAGGTGAGAGGAAGCAGAGGCATCCGCTCCTGCCGGAGGCACATACACAACCAGATAGAGGGCCAGATTCTCTAAGCTTCCAAAGTGATAAAACAGAGTGATAAACAGCCAGCCAATCAGCTCCTGCCTGACATTTTTCAAACACAGTCTGTGACATGGCAGGTAGGAGCGGATTGGCTGCCTGTTTATCACTCTCCATTTTTATCACTTTTGAAGCTTAGAGAATCTGGCCCAGAATGCCTTATTATCAGAGCACCCGAAGCAGACGCTAGCCAGAGATTACAGCTTTACATGAAATCGCCCTGGCACAGGTACAGTATAATGGGGGTAAAGGGCAAGATGTACTAAGTTATAAAAAATGTTAAAATAGAGGGGCTATGGGTCATAGGGTTGACTAAGTAAAGGTTGACATACATTAGGTCGACCACTGAAGGTCCACTGGGCTTAGGTCAATACCTGAAATAGGTGGGGTTTTTTTTAACATTGCGGCCTATGGAGGGAGACGCTAATTGATCCTGACTGCAAAGTCAAGTAGGGTCAAGTATGTGGTTGATCCCACTTGACTGCGGTCAGGATCAATAAGCGGCTCACTCCATAGGCCGCGATGTTACATTTTTAATATTGCGGCCTATGGAGAGAGCCGCTAATTGATGGTGGGAACCTCTTATAGACACCCATGTTATTCTCATAACATGGATGTCTATGGAGCCACACACAGCCAATCAGGTGCAGAGCTCCCCCGGAGGCCACTCCTGATTGGCTGAGGGAGGAGCTGGTGACGTCAGTCACCAGGGAATCCCTCATTTCGGGGGAGGAGCCAGCAAGTGTAAACACACTTGAGGCTCCTCCAGTCCGTCTTGGTGTCAGGTCATTCGGTTTGTTATTTTTAACCTTCTGGGGGTTGTACAGGACAAGGGGACCTGTATGTATGTGTGGGCAGAGTATGTAATAAAGTTTCTGATGTGTGTTTGTGTATTTATTTAGTTATTGGTTCTGCTGTGGAACTAAGAGTCCCAGCAAGTCCATTAAGGGGCCGCATGCTGAGACTTTTGGTTCTCCAAGTCCCAGTATGTGGACCAGGCTTGCTGGGACTCATTGTTCCACAGCAGAACCCAATAGTTTTTTCTATTTTTAACACTTGCTTAATCAGCCTGGTGGCCACCGCCCCAGGGCCATCGTGGACAGCCCCGGGCTGACTGGCCAGTAGTGGTTAACGCGGGACCTTATATAATAAATGTCCCCGGGCTGTGGCATTACCCTGCTGGCTGATTTGGCCCAGTACTGGTTCACAAACTACAGGGGACCCCTAGTCTTTTTCTCCCCACTATTTTGCTTACCAGTACCCGTCCTTAAGCCTGCTGCTGGTTTTAAAAAATACAGGGAACCACTACTTGTTTGGTTCTCTGATTTTTTTAAAACCAAGACTGGCTCTTTGAGTCCATGGCTGGTTATGGTACGGCCGTGGGGGGGGACCCCACACCAGCTTTTTAAATTATTTCTTTATTTTTCTATTTTTTTTTACACTGAAGCCTGCACGGATCTGACTGATCTGTGCAGACTAAAGCCAAATACGTCTGGAAAATGAAGTTTATTTTCCTGGCGTATTTTGCCAGCAATTAGCGGCCGTATCCTGCTAATTGGCAGCCATATATATCATACGGCCGCTTAATAAATTAGGAATCACCATTCAAATGAATGGTGATTCCTAGTTGTATTCATTCAATGGCGTATACATTCGTATTCGGAAATACAAATGTACCATGAATACGAATAGGATTAGTCCTATTTTCGGCATAGTAAATGCAGAAAATACGAATACGACTCACATAAGCAAATTTCGGTTATACGAATAGGTGTATTTCGCTTAGTAAATTTCCCCCACTGTCTCTTTACAGGTTAAAAGAAGGAGGGTGCATAATTCTAGTTTGCAGGGGTTGCGCTGATCACCTTAGCACTGGCCATGCCTCCCCCCATCTCCAGTCTCCTGCCTTTCACTCTGGTCATACCCCTTCCCCTCTGCTATGTTGACCCCACCCCTCATTGTGGCAGACTGCTGGGGGTCCCTTTTAAAATTTGCCATGGGGCCCACAAAGATTTAGTTACGCCCCTGTGGGGTGGCCCTGTAACCTTTGCACTTCAGCTGTTATACTACACATCCCAGCATGCCCTGCATCAGTATTAGCATGGCCAAATAGCAAAACAAAGTCGATATCGACAAAAGGACAACACAAGCAGAAAGTTCGACATGGCATTGGCCGACATATGAAAAGGTTGACATATTTTCAAACCTGTGCTGCATTCATTCCTGACTGGCACATTGTACAGATCCACAGGTGGCCTCAAAAACATGGACTGTTGGTAGATTTCGAGGGCCATTGACCCCTTAGTAACTATTTACCAACACGATACAAAGCTGTGCTAAAAAAAAACTTTTTATCACCGGCCAATCAGCTCCTACCTGTGAAGTTACAGGCTTGGTTTGAAAAATGACAGGTACGAGCTGATTGGCCGGTGATAAAAACCAGACACTTTATCACTTCACCGAGCTTAATAAATCTACCCCTATGTCACTGTATGGAAGGACGAGAAACGGCCGCTGTTCAGAGCTGACAGACGCCCGCCTTCTATTATCTCAGTCAGAACAGGAAACCCAATGCACGTCGACGCACAGCACACTGGTAAATCTACGGTCTGACTGTAATCCTGGGTTATAGTTCGGGTGTTTACACCACACATCCCTCATCTTACTGCCGCCGCTGGCTTCTCATCTGATGCTGGACCCGAGAGGCATTATAAGTAGTTGAAATATTAAGAGACGGGAGGTTAATATGTATATTTATCGCAGTGCCCGGGGCGGCCTATGTGGTTTCCATGGTAACTGCAGGCACTGGGGATTAACGCAAGCAAAAATTAACGCTGGAAAAAGACGAATAAAAGGAAAAGATCTGAGCGCGGATGAGGAATGCCAGGATAACAGGTGTCTCATTTCAATATCACCGTGGAAACACTGGAATTCAAACATTCATTATAGAGACGTCACTGTGGAAATGTATGCATTTTGTATATGGCATGGTGCAGGGGTGTGGTCAGTGTCTACGTCAACAGTCAATGGGTCCACATTGACAAAAAGTCAGCATGCACTAGGTCGACATGGGAAATGTCGGCACCTGAAAATGTCGACATGAGGTCACTATTTGATCGGCCTTTTTTTGGCATTAACAAGGACAACTGTCAATTAGTGTACTGCGTAGAGGTATGGGTCATAGGATCGACCACAGGAAGGTTGATATGCATTGGGTCGACCACTGAAGGTCGACATGGGCCTAGGTCGACATCTCAGAAAGTCAACATGGGCTTAGGTCAACAGGGTCATTAGGTCGACACAAGCATTATGTCGACATGGGGAAGGTCGATAGTCAAAAAGGTCAACATGGGTTTTTAACTGTTTTTTTTGTCCCAAATGTCGACATGGACAACGTATCATTGCACCACTTCCCCTATCTATTCTCAGCACACTAATCTGTTCACCCTCCACGCCCTAGTGGATGGTAGGGCATGTATTACCGCCTGTCAGCACATGTCGGCTCAAAAACAAGTGAAGAAAGCCATGTCGACCGTTTGAATGTCGACCTTCCTCATGTCGACCTAATGCTTGTGTTGACCTAATTACCCTGTCCAGCTAAGCCCATGTCGACCTTCTGAGGTGTCAACTTAGGCCTAAGGCCTTCAGTGGTCAACCCAATACATGTCACCCTAACGACTGTATACCCTGCGTACTCCCGCATGGCCGCTGCAATCAGCACATTTTACCTTTCCCAGAGTCCACGTGGAGCATGAAATAGTCCAAAAAAAAAAAAAAAGACGCACGTCAACCTTTTGCCTTGTCCACATTTTGCTTGTGGCAAACGTTTGTCAACGTCGACCTACTTTTCGTGTCGACCTATCATCCAGATCTCATTTTACATGGGTCCTGCCAGCACACACCATGCAGTGAGGGTAGGAAGAGAGGCACGAGGCACCTTGAACTGGACCCATATTTTATTCCAACTCCATATTTAAAAGAGCCTTTCATTCCACTTTAACTTGTAAAAGCCATCCTGCAACTTTTACTAACACATTAGCAAGGGACACTTCGTTGGGGTTAAAAAAAAAAATTGTCCTGACCCACAAAAACCAATGAGAGATTAGCTACAATCTGTCTGCTGCAAATAAGACTATTTAAGCAGCAGTCTGATTGGTTTTTCTCGTTTTGTGCCAATTTGGCACCAAACGACATTAATGAGTAAACGCGTCCTAGTATTTCCCTTCCATGCACTCACAATACGAGGCAGAGTTGTTTATCTCTATTGCTGTCCGCTACAATACAACCAGAGCTGGATTAACAACAGGGCAGCGGAGGCAGTCTCCGTGGGGTGTCTGCACAATGCCCCCCACCCTCCCCACACAGCTATTTTATAGCACCAGAATGAGGGCAATGTAGCATAATACGACAGGGGGCACTACAGTGTGTTTAATACTTTTTAATATCATTACCAACATATCTTAATGATAATTTTAACGGCAGGGGTCCCCATAAAATAGTTGCCCAAGAGCCCTCCCCCCCCCCGCAAACCTTAATCGAGCGATGGATTCATCAGCATTAGATAAACTGTAGACGGTGTGCAGCATATAGCATATAAATGGTTCTGTGATTGTTACTCATTAATTTAATATGCAAATTAGAGCCCGGATCTAGCTGAACCCCAATTTCTGACTGCGGTGTGGCGGCTGAACTCTCACTTCGGTCCCCGCTGTTATAACCCAGATCTTTTATCCTGGAACTCACTTATCGCACTTCCCTGTTAGACAGTAATAGAGGTAATTTATTCGATAATTAGATTATCATGTTTTCATAACAAAAGAAACAAGTAATTTCGGACTGATTGCTGGCACTTAATAAGGGCCGCACTTCAACTGCAGTGAGCGCTAATGCGCGCTTAATAAAGTTTAGCAAAATGACATCGCCGGTCGTGAGTGAGGGCGCAGGGCAGCCTCTGATGCATGCCCCCTTTAGAAGCTACGCTTCTGTTATTTATATAGAACAGGGAACAAAGGCGGCTAAGCGACTAACATCACCGTCGGTGAGACGCAACCCGCACTGTGGGCCCAGCCTCCTTCCTCTCTTGCAGCAAAACAAATCAGTCATTCGCTTTGAAATAAAAATATCAAATGCAAGTTTCTGTTCCAGGTTTGTCGGCGCAGTAGAAAATTGAAATAACTGTTTTCAGACACGCGGCACGGGATATTCATGATACGCTCCCTGTGGGCCATCAAGCACTACGCGCCGCAATGTGCGCAGGGTGTGAGAGGCAGATAAGTTACACCGAGCGTCACGATCTATTACTTTTTTTTTTTTTAAAGGGGCAATCACTTACATAGCAAAACCATGCCTTGTAAACAATTGCCCCTTTAAAAAACCGTCTGCGTTCGGCCGGCATCCAACATGGCCGTGAGACGCAGTGTGACTGAGCAATGGTGTAGAGTAGGCTGGGTACACACTAGTAAGATATTGTTCAATCGAGCGGAGACAAGTTATATATCGTGACCGGGAATGGTGGGTGTGTATGGCCGATATGTCTGAACAGTCGACACAGACATATTGCATCAGCCATACAGCACAGCTGATGCTGATATTTCTTCTAAAGCAAATATCGGTGTCTGGACAAGGGTCCTTATACTGGTTCACTCGCAAAGGCAAATTCCCTCTCAAATGGACAAAACCATGTGCACTGCATGGGGGGGGGGGGGCAGATGCGACGTGCATAGATTTGGGTAAGTTATTTTGTTTCTGTGCAGGGAAAATACTGACTGCTTTATTTTTACACTGCAATATAGCTCTCACTTCGAACTAAAACCCCACCCAAAACTCTCTCTGCGCAAGTTACATCTGCCCCACCTGCAGTGCACATGGTTTTGTCCATTTGAGAAGGAATTTGCCTTTATGAGTGAACCAGAATAAGGGCAAAAGAGTGGAAGATGAGGAGAGGCCTGATCTTATCCTGTCACCCTTGGTCTCCTCCATGATCCATAGACAGACTCCTGGTACTACATTCAAAACATCACGTGATGTCACTGGCTCCTAGTGACTGGATAGACTGCACTCTCAGTGATGTCACTGGCTCCTAGTGACTGGATAGACTGCACTCTCAGTGATGTCACTGGCTAGTAGTGACTGGATAGGCTGCACTCTCAGTGATGTCACTGGCTAGTAGTGACTGGATAGACTGCACTCTCAGTGATGTCACTGACTAGTAGTGACTGGATAGGCTGCACTCTCAGTGATGTCACTGGCTAGTAGTGACTGGATAGGCTGCACTCTCAGTGATGTCACTGGCTAGTAGTGACTGGATAGACTGCACTCTCAGTGATGTCACTGGCTAGTAGTGACTGGATAGACTGCACTCTCAGTGATGTCACTGGCTAGTAGTGACTGGATAGGCTGCACTCTCAGTGATGTCAATGGCTAGTAGTGACTGGATAGGCTGCACTCCCATTGATGTCAGTAGCAAGTAGTGACTGGATAGGCTGCGCACTCAGTGATGTCACTGGCTATTAGTGACTGAATAGGCTGCGCACTCAGTGATGTCACTGGTTCTTAGCGACTGGATACGTTCTGCATTCCTATGCCTCCTGGTAACGGATGCTAAGGCAGGGGCGGCAGTGGGAATGTAAATACTTTTGCAATCCTAGCCTTTACAGCAACTATAAATTTATGCCATCAACCATTTCTAAAATGTTCCCCTTATATTCATCAACCTCTGCACATTAATTTGTAAAGATAAATACAGGACATTGTAATTACTAAGCTCTGATTCATTCTAGAGGGGAGGTGGGGGGGATACAGGGTATGCGTCTCTGCATAACACACACACTCTGCTAATTAATGGCTTTTAAATGTACTGCTAATTATAGTCACATAGGTCTCTCCATTCTCTTTTCCATTACACGGTTTAACCATGTAAAGACCGCACAGCTGTCAACCATTGTTTACAGTGTATTCCAAATCCTAGATACATGCAGCAGCAACACTGGACATCGGGCCCTGCATTGGCTCATCCTGCAACCCACACAGAGGAGCCACTCCCCCATACCACAAAATGGAGCCTCCCCTAACAGTCTGCTCTCCATACCCCACCCCACACACAGGATCCACTCCCCCTAGTCTGCTCTCTGTACCCCAACACACACACACACAAGAGCCACTCCCCCTAACCACAAAAAGGAGCCTCCCTGAACAGTCTTCTCTCTGTACCCCACCCCGCATGCAGGAGCCACTCTCCCCAATACACAAAAAGGGTCCCCAACAGTCTGCTCTCCGTACCCCAATGCACACAGGAGCCACTCCCCCTAACCACAAAAAGGCTCTTCCCCCCCAACAGTCTGCTCTCTGTACCCCAACCCACACTCAGAAGCCACGGTACTTGTATACTATCACGGCTCCCATCGCATGCCATATGTAATGGCATGCGATGCGATTTTACCGGGTTTTTAATGCATTTGTGAGAAAAATCGCATGCCATGCGATGGCATGCGTTTTTGTTCACAAATGCATCCAAATGCCTTTAAATTAGTAGTAAACATGTGAAATGCACCCCAAATGTCATTTTTCACACTGTACCACCCCCACTATCAACACCAATCCGAAGCGTGGCAAGCGCAGTGAGCCCGCGAGGGGCGGCGGTACGCGTCCTACGACCTTTTAATACCCCCACTATCCACGTTGGCGTGGAGAATAGAAAGTGTGGCGAGCGCAGCGAGCCACCGAGCCCCGCGAGGGGACGCGGATACCTTCACAGGTATCCGTGTCCCCTCGCCACGCATCGGGCTCGCCACACTTTCTATTCTCAACTCCACGCCGACGTGGATAGTGGGAAAATGAAAAGGTCGTAGGACGCGTACCGCTGCGCTCGACACGCTTCGGGTTGGCGTTGATAGTGGGGGGTGGTACAGTGTGACAAATGACATTTGGGGTGCATTTTACATGATTTTAACACATGTCCATTGATTTTTGAGAAAAATGGAATCGCATCACATCGCATGCGATCACATGCAATGCGATTTTTCCCTGTACGATGCCCATTGTGGGAGCCGTGATAGTATACAAGTACCGAAGCCACTCCCCCCTAACTACAAAAAGCACCCCCCCCAACAGTCTGCTCTCCGTACCCCAACCCACACACAGAAGCCACTGCCCCCTAACCACAAAAAGGAGCCTCCCCCAACATTCTGCTTCCGTAACCCACCCCACACACAAGAGCCACTCTCTCGAAATCTCAAAAAGGAGCCTCCCCCAACAGTCTGCTCTCCACGCCCCAAACCCACAAACAGACAGAAGCCACTCTTCCGGAACCACAAAAAGGACCCTCCTCCTCAAAACCATGAACACCTTCAGAAATCAAGATGATGTATGTATACTGGCTACGTTGTGTGGCACTACAGTATAGGGGGGCATGCAGACTATAGTGATAAACAACCAGCTCCTACTTGTCAGTACTAGTACTGTATATTTTATACCCAGTGTTGTCAATCAATACCGTATATTATATACCCCGTGTTATCACACAGTACTGTATATTATATACCAGGTGTTATCAATCAATACCGTATATATTATATATCCCGTGTTATCACATAGTACTTTATATTATATACCCGGTGTTATCAATCAGTACCATATATTATATAAGGACAGGTGGGTTGTGGATTCTGCACTCAATTTTTCTTATGCCCTATATTATTGGGCAATTACCGCCATTTTTTGGGATATAGCGGGGGTGCTATCCTGACCAACTGGGGGTCAGTGATCAAAAAAAAGGAAGGAGAAAAAAGACAGTTGTAGATGGATTCACTACGAGATATTATATACCCAGTGATATCACAGTACAGTACTGTATATTATACACCCAGTGTTATCAATCAGTACCGTATATTATATACCCGGTGTTATCACTCAGTACCATATATTATATACCCAGTGATATCACAGTACTGTATATTATATACCCGGTGTTATCACACAGTACTGTATATTATATACCCAGTGTTATCAGTCAGTAGCGTATATTATATACCCTGTGTTATTACAGTACTGTATATTATGTGCCTGGTGTTATTACCTTGTACTGTACATTACATACCCGATGCTATCACTCAGTACTGTATATTACATACCCAATGTTATCACTCAATACTGTACATTTTATACCCAGTGTTATCCCACAGTACTCAATATTATATACCTGTGTTATCACTCAGTACTACTGTATATTATATACCCGGTGTTATTACAGTACTGTATATTATGTACCTTGTGTTATTACCTTGTACTGTACATTACATACCCGATGCTATCACTCAGTACTGTATATTACATACCCGATGCTATCACTCAGTACTGTATATTACATACCCGGTGTTATCCCACAGTATTGTATATTATATAACCATGTTATCACTCAGTACTGTATATTGTATACCCGGTGTTATCACTCAGTACTGTATATTATATACCCGGTGTTATCACTCCGTACTGTACCATATATACCCGATGTTATCACAGTACTATATATTATATACCCGGTGTTGTCACTCAGTACTGTATATTGTATACCCGGTGTTATCACTCAGTACCATATATTATATACCCGGTGTTATCACTCAGTACCATATATTATATACCCAATGTTATCACTCAGTACCATATATTATATACCCAGTGATATCACAGTACTGTATATTATATAACCAATGTTATCACACAGTACTGTATATTATATACCCAGTGTTATCAGTCAGTAGCGTATATATACCCTGTGTTATTACAGTACTGTATATTATGTACCTGGTGTTATTACCTTGTACTGTACATTACATACCCGATGCTATCACTCAGTACTGTATATTACATACCCAATGTTATCACTCAATACTGTACATTTTATACCCAGTGTTATCCCACAGTACTGTATATTATATACCCGTGTTATCACTCAGTACTGTATATTATATGCCTGGTGTTATTACAGTACTGTATATTATGTACCTGGTGTTATTACCTTGTGCTGTACATTACATACCCGATGCTATCACTCAGTACTGTATATTACATACCCAATGTTATCACTCAATACTGTACATTTTATACCCAGTGTTATCCCACAGTATTGTATATTATATACCCGTGTTATCACTCTGTACTGTATATTATATGCCTGGTGTTATTACAGTACTGGATATTATGTACCTTGTGTTATTACCTTGTACTGTACATTACATACCCGATGCTATCACTCAGTGCTGTATATTACATACCCATGTTTTCACTCAGTACTGTATTTTGTATACCCGGTGTTATCACTCAGTACTGTATATTATATACCGAGTGTTATCACTCCGTACTGTACATTATATACCCGATGTTATCACAGTACTATATATTATATACCCGGTGTTGTCACTCAGTACTGTATATTGTATACCAGGTGTTATCACTCAGTACCATATATTATATACCCGGTGTTATCACTCAGTACTATATATTATATAGCCGGTGTTATCACTCAGTACCGTATATTATATACCCGGTGTTATCACTCAGTACCGTATATTATATACCCTGTGTTGTCACTCAGTACTATATATTATATACCCAGTGTTATCACTCAGTACCGTTTATTATATACCCAGTGTTATCCCAGTGCTGTTTATTATATACCTGGTGTTTGTTATGACTCAGTCCTGTATATTATATACCTGGTGTTATCACTCAGTACCGTATATTATATACCCGGTGTTATCCCAGTGCTGTGTATTATATACCTGGTGTTTGTTATCACTCAGTACCGTATATTATATACCGGGTGTTATCACAGTACTATATATTATATACCCAGTGTTGTCACTCAGTACTGTATATTGTATACCCGGTGTTATCACAGTACTATATATTATATACCCGGTGTCTTCACTCAGTACTCTATATTATATACCCGGTGTCTTCACTCAGTACTATATATTATATACCCAGTGTCTTCACTCAGTACTCTAGATTATATACCCGGTGTTATCACTCAGTACCATATATTATATACCCTGTGTTGTCACTCAGTCCTGTATATTATATACCTGGTGTTATCACTCAGTACCCTATATTATATACCCGGTGTTATCCCAGTGCTGTGTATTATATACCTGGTGTTTGTTATCACTCAGTACCGTATATTATATACCGGGTGTTATCACAGTACTGTATATTGTATACCCGGTGTTATCACAGAACTTTATATTATATACCCGGTGTTATAGTGCAGTATTTTATATATCCGGTGTTATGACAGTACTGTATATTATATACCGGTGTTATCCCAATGCGGTGTATTATATATCTGGTGTTGTTATCACTCAGTCCTGTATATTATATGCCCGGTGTTATCACACAGTACTGTATATTATATACCGGGTGTTATCACAGTACTGTATATTATATACCCGGTCTTATCACTCAGTACTGTATATTATATACCCGGTGTTATCACTCAGTACCGTATATTATATACCCGGTGTTATCCCAGTACTGTATATTATATACCCAGTGTAATCACTCAGTACTGTATTATATTATATACCGGGTGTTATCACAATACTGTATATTATATACCCGGTGTTATCACAGAGTGCTGCCTGAGTACAGCTAGTGAGGGAGCAGAACAGAGAGGAACCAGATATAATAACAGCGACCAGCATTTTCCTCTTCTGTCAGACCGGCCTGATCCTCTCCCAGCTGACAGAAGGGAGGGCCATCTAGCGTGCTCTCCTGTGGTCCCACCGCTGTGCACACAACCCCCGCGGCCCTCCTCCAGGTCCCTCTCCCTGACAACTGCTTGCTGGGGTCCATGACATGCCCCACAGGTCCCCCGGGACATCATTACCACGGTTATTTCAGCTGCAGCCCTAGAAAGCCCATCATCATCACAGTCACTTCTCCCATCATGCATTGCTTCCGAAGCTTCAGGTGGGCTGCTTTGGCTCCACGAGACCCCGCTGCGTGACGGCATACATATATTTTTGGCCGGAGATACAGCAGAGATGAAGGGACAGAGGGCTGGGAGGCTGTGCAGGCGACTTGGCATTTACAGGCTGGCTGAGGTTTATACGGTGTGATGGCTCAACTCCGCAATTTTCAAGCTGGGAGGCAAAGGTGCCATATTAATGCGTTCATCGCCCGCTACTGCGTCACACCCCCTCCTCCATGGCTGACGGATTTTATGTGGAAAGTCATGGACTGTAACGGTAACCATAAATATGTGATCAGCTGACATTCTCCAGTGTATCCGGATCTCTCAGACAATTCCTAGGTAGACAGTCAATAGATTGACACCAAAAGGTCAACAAGCACTATGTCAACTTTAGCAAATAGTCAACATTGAGTCGACACACCGAATGGTCAGCGTGAGTTTTTCACAATTGATCCCATTTATTTGGACTTCTACATGCACTATGTCGAACGCGTCAACTGCAGCTGAGAACGGTAAAGTGTGTCGAGCGAATCAGTAGCAGAGACACTTGGGCTAGGGACGGCCATTGGATGCCATCGATGGCGATACTGCAACCAACCATCGATAGTAACAAACTATGTGATGGATGACCATGAATAGTTTTAGCTATCGATGGTCATCCAATTTCTTTGACTGAGTGGCCCTTGGGCCAATCAGAATGTGGGGGCAGGGCTATTCTCAGTGTCTCGGCATCTTGAAAAAATAAACAAACATCGGTTCTGCTATGCCATCGATGGAGGAAAACCATCTGGTTTTCCCCATTGATGGCAAAAGTATTCAAAAATCGGCCATAAACAAATCGATGATTTCGAATCATCCATGGTCGATGGCCATCCCTAACTTGGTCGAAATATGGCAAGCTCAGGTGCCGACACTGACACCAAAAAATCTCATGTCAACTTTTTCATGTGGCAACTTTTCCCATGTCGATCTTTGGCTTTTTTCAACCTCTTGTCAATATCGACCTAGCTGCAACGACCACCGATATATATCTACAAAATAAACAGAGGAGCGTCCGTGTCACTGTCCGCCCGCCCTGACAGAAGGAGTCAAGGTGCAGGAAGGCTAGGCTGAGGGAATAGCTGCGTGAGAGCAGAGCCAAGGACGGTGATGCGGCCGCAGCGCACTGTGTGCACGGGCAGCTGACAAGTGATGTGCTGTGCCTATGCGCACTGACGGACCCAGAAGTACAGTGCGCCCAGAAGTGGAGACGCAGGAGGATGCCTCCACGTGCATCAGAGTATCACTATACTACCAACGATTGGGATACATGGGGAATGCAAGGCACCCTACACCACCAACGGACGGTGCACACAGAAAGAAACCGGTAAGCAAGGTGCGGTGGGGCGGACAAAATTTTTGTGCCTGGTGGCGACCTGACCACTAAATCCACCCCTGAGCTGCACACAAGTAGATTGACAGGAATGTGGCGTTTGGGGTGGTTATCAGCCACTTTCTGGGAGTGTCAGGGTAAATGCAGGCGTGGCCAGGTGTCTGAGTGGACGTCATGTGACGTCAGCTCCGACCCCGATTAGCCTGATTCTATCACAGCCGCTGAGCAAGTCCTGGGCTCCACACACAGCCCAGGACTTTTGGTCGGAATTCAGCACTGTCACTGATAGTTGGGGCTCTCCGTATACGCATAAGCGCTAAAGCGAATGCATAAACCACCACAGCAAATGCCTTTGGCACTCACCGGGGCATTGCCACATTGTTTGGCAGCCAAGGGGCGATCCGGGGCGGCCACCCGTCGTCTCATGGGCGTGCTCACAAAAATGGTAGGCACATCCATAGAAACGCTGGCCATGCACCTTCGCTGGGTGTGCATTCCCCAAGGTGACATTAACCTGCTTTCTAGGCTCCGAATAGACGCAGCTTAGCGAGCTGGCAGGCCTGAATCAGACCCAGTGTCCTTTAGACATCACTCTGAAACTCTCCGATGGCGCAGTTGCTTTTTTAAAATGTGTATTATCCTGAAAGCTTACGCCCCTTCATTTGATCCCGTCTGATGCACGTCCTGCTGAGATCCATCCAGGGGGTTCCACACAGCTAATTAATTAGTCCTGATGAGGTCTTTAGCCAGAGAGCAGACGGTGTGTGAGCGTACACCACCCCCCCCCCCCCCTTCCCACACACACCCCCTGCGGATCTGCACTTCCTAGCAGGCAGTTCTGGCCGAGGCACAGGATGTCATGTAGAGAGACTACAGATCACACACACAAAACACTTCTGTAACAGGCTCCTGATGGTGATACCAGATCATTACCCGATTCCAGGACAGGCTCGGAAAGATCATTACGGATGCTATAGAGTACAATGACAAGGGCCGGGCCATCCAAACCTTGATTATTTTTTATTACCGATTTTCGTATTAGCGCCTAAAAAATAAGAATACCCCGTAATAAAGGATTCCCTCTTCCTACGTGTAATGAGAATGGTGCAGCGGTTACACTGAGCTAGTTAGAATTCCGCATCAAGGCTTAGCCATACCGGATAATGTCAGTCTGACTCAGTTGTTCTCACGTCGTGAAAGGGGCGCAGACTACCACTGTGCCCCTGTATCAGCTGCACGGGATGTAGGGAGGTTTGCACAGCACAGGAAAAAAACTCTGCTTCGGAAAACAATGGTGAAAGGGATCTTTACTGTAAGAGCAGCAAAAAAGGTGCCGCAAGACAAGACCAGCAGCCTGATACGGTCATTAGGTCGACACCATTAGGTCAACATGCAGAAAGGTCAACATGGGTCTAGGTTGAAGTGTCATTAAGTTGATACAAGCATTAGGTCGACATGGGCAAGGTCAACAGTCAAAAGGTCGACATGGAATTTTTCACAGTTTTTTTGAGCCGACATGTGCCGACAGGCGGTATTTCATGCCCTACCATCCACTACGGCGTGGCTGGAGAATAAAATAGTGTGCCGAGCGCAGCCAGGCTCCATGCCCGAAGCATGGTGCGTGCCATACGAGGTTACGCAGTGCTACATTTCAGTGTCCATGTCGACATTTGGATATAAAAAACTGTGAAAAACCCCTTGTCGACCTTTTGACTGTCGACCTTGCCCATGTCCACCTAATGACATGTCGACCTACACCCACATTGACCCAATGCATGTCAACCTAACTGGTGAGACCTAATGATCCATACCCATTCAGGCTATATCGAAAAGGGATGAATTTGGCCCTGTTTCCGATGGTGGGAGTCTGGGACGGGTGGCTGTTGTCACATGACGTCAGCGCCCACCGGGTATTCGGCGATCAGTGCAAGAAAGAAAAGTCGTTTTAGACTGACTTATTTTCAAAGGGGTGAGAAATCATTCGATGGTGGGTGACCATCAAATTAATTCTCTCCCCTACGGCCGCATGCCAGGGGATGCGGGTGGTGGGCGCGTACATGTCGCCTAGCAAACAGGTCTGAATCAGGCACCAAGAAAGCTGGGGATACTGACATTAATTACAGTATAGCCAAGTAACCAGTTAAGCCTTCGCTCATTTGTGCATCGATGATTAAGCCATCGATGGTTTTCCGCTGATGGTGGAAATCATTCACCATTAACCTATCAAAGGACAACTCTAACAGTACGATGCAATAATGAGCCCCATTTCCACCGAAAACACCCGTCTTTGCCAGCAACATAACGTAACTGTTCGGCAGTCCGTACAGGCCAATCACAACGCTGCCTTATAGTGACAGTTGTACTATCCACCATCCGCACCGCGCCCGTGGCTGATGGGATCTGTTCTCTGTATAATCCTGCTCCGCAGAAGGCGACGCCAGATCTATAGGGAAAACAGCACCAACCGCCCATAACAGGGTTAAATAAATTAATTTACTGCAAAAAAAAACCACAGTACAGCGGAATTAAATCCCAACCTCTGCTTCCCGGAGGTTTAACAATAGCGAGGAAAACTAATTAGAAAATGAAATTGAGTTTTTCCAGCCGTCCTCCAGGTGAATTACGGTGTCAGGTGACTCGGGCGCTAATTAGACCAAGCGACGTCCCCAGGCCAAGGTCCTGATCTCCGGTGACCAGGCTGCTGGGTATTGTGTCCTGTTTAGTGTTTTCTGTGCAGGCCCCATGCTGCTGGGAGAATGATTGGTCACACTCTGCCTGCGAGCAAAGGCCGGGGAGGTTAAGCGGTTTTGTTCCTGCAGGGAGAGAACGCTAGAACACGAGCCCCGGTGGTGACGGATGGCAGCCGTCGTCCAGTGTATTATGTTTCTGTCATCGATTGTTTATGACAAGCTGTATTCCGCGGCACAATACAGGAGTCGCCCAGCGTGGCTGGCGCGCACTTTGATTTCCTGGGCGCTTCTGGGACAGATGTAAAGATGGACCGGTCTTATTTGCACATAATACATCTCTATACTTGCACCAACAAGTGTGTGTGTGTGTGTGTGTGTGTGTGTGTTGCCAATAGCAACCGGTTCTAATATTTTCTAGACTGCAATAAAGGATAGCTAGAGGGTAATTTACTAAAGCTTCTTAAAATTTAAAAGGTGATCTTGCCGATGGCAACCGATAAGATTCTGGGGCTGATTCACGCCTGTATGTGCAGATCCCTGCAATGAGGGCCTTCGGCAATATTTTCAGGGGCAGTTCCAGGGTGGATACCCAGCGTTTTTACAGGCGTTCGCCCAAAACCAGTGCGCGTGCCCATAGAAATGTTGGGCAGGCCCCAGGGAACACACGCGTTCCCCTGCCTGCTTGGCAGCCCCTAATTCGCAGAAGACCGTTCACAGTGAAATGAGGGGAATCAGGTGGAGCAGTTTAGCGTCACTTTCGCTGGGGTGGCGCTAACCTGAGCGCTAGGCTCTGAATAAATGCAGCCTAGCGAGAAGGTCTGAATTACCCCCCGTCTATTCTTGCATCCCAGAAAATGATAGACAGAATCTAATGAGAACTAGGTGGGCGTATTGCTGCGAATATACGTCCCATGTAGAAGCACAGAGCTTACAGGAGCTCCGCCCCCTGCGCACAATGCACGCTGAAGATGATCACTGTAGGGATGGCCATCGTTGCCTGGGATACGATCATTAGGTCTACACCAACTAGGTAGACAAGCATTGGGTCGACACCACTAGGTCGACAGGCAGCAAGGTTGACATGGGTTTAGGTCGACATGTCATTAGGTCGACATGGGCTATGTCGACAGTCAAAAGGTCGACATGGGGTTTTTAACTGTTTCTTGAGCTGACAGTCGACCTGGCCCATATCAATCCTAATGCTTGTGTCGACCTAGTTGTGTCAACCCAATGCTTCTTGACCTAGTTGGTGTAGACCTAACAACCCACACCCCGTTGCCTTTGCTATCGATGGCAAACGTGCAACTGGCCATCGATAGTGTAAAGCTATGCAATGGATGACCATTGACAGTTTTACATATCGATGGTCATCTATTATGTTTGACTGATTGGCCTGTGGGCTATTCAAAACACATGGGTGGGGCGTCGCGGGTGTCAGGGGTGGGGCTATGCTCAGTGTCCCGGCACTTTGAAAGAAAAAAAACAACAAAATCAAAACATCGGTTTTGCCATGCCATCGAAGGAGGGAAACCATCTGGTTCTCTCCCATCAATGGCAAAAGTATTCTAAATCGGCCATAAACCATCGACGATTATAATCATCGATGGTCGATGGCCATCCCTAGATCAGTGTACAGATGCTATTGTTAGTATGGCTACTGCATTTTATGTGCATTTGTTATTAATGAATGCGCGGCAGGACCGACGTCGTCACTTTTTAAGAGTAAGACAACAGATGTTTGTGTTTAACTAAATTTAATTAGTATTTTATTTTCGTAATTTTCCTCTGTATTTCTCAGGATTTTACATGGTAAATGCAGCTTCCAATTTAGGAAAAACTGCAGACACATAGGGGGAAATTTATCTTCATTAGAAAATGAATCACAAAGTGCTCACATATATTATTGTCACATATATTGCCATGCAAACACTAACAGCCATAGCATGGAGATATACTGGGTTATAGATGCTGTGATATTAGTGGGGAACACAGACATTTATTAAATTCTAAAATGGTTTTAAACATGCCCACGGATCTGCCCTAACACATAGGTCCGGGAATTTATCCCAGATCCCATGTGTTATCGCCCAAAAACAGAACCCATTTCACCCCCAAAAAAGGTCACTGGATAGTGGGATATCACCAGCTGCTATTGGCCCTTTTTGGGGGGGGGCAACGTGCATTAGGCCTAGCGCCCAGAGGCGAATACAGTGTGCGGCGAGCGAAGACCGCGCAGCCGAGGGAAAATGCCCCAAACCCTTCGTAAGATGCTGGAATGATTTTTTCCACTGGTCCCCACTCACAGATGCCACAGCACCACGTACAGATGGAGCCGCTGCCATCTAGCGGGGGTCTGGCGGTCGGATCACCAACCGCCAGAAAGTCCATCGGTCCCCATCGCTGTCCGCCGGGAACCCTCAGTATATACTCGCTCCCAAACAAGGAAAGGCATTCCTACAGGTTTCCTATGAGGAATGAAATTATCTTTATTTTGCATTTATCAAACAATAATTTGTCACATTCTTTGGGCCACAGAATGGAAAGCTGGGAGTCCGAGCTGGAGACGCGGGAGCTAATTTCCGACGCTTTAAGGGCAATGATGTTCCTGCTAGGAGCATAGGGACACCGCGACCTTGCACTGCTCCCCCGATATCACCCTGGGCCCGGAGAGCAGCCTCGCGAGGTACCGCAGCAAATCAACGAGGTAGACTTGACAAGCGGACATCTGCTGGGGTTTACCGCGCAACCTGAAACGGAGCCTCCGGGAGTGATGCGCAGACACCGGTGAAAAATGGTTTCACATTAAAACATTATTAGTGTGTAAATATGCCGCAGACTCCTTTCAAGAGTAAACGCACTCGTTGAACGTCGGGCCGGGCAATAATGAACTCCAGTCACAGGGGTGTATTTACTAAACGGATTTAAATGTCTTTTGACTAAGAGTGTGTCAGGGCTGTTCTGTAGGAACGCTTATATTGATAGGGTTTAATAAAGCGGTTTTATGGCTTCTGTACCCAGGAACGCCACACACAGGTAATACAGCATTTGTTTGGGCATTTGCTCACATTAATACAACAATTGAATATCGACAGTCACTGTAGAGGGGGTTGCGGCAGCAGGAAACAAGCCAGGCTGCCCGGCCTAACTAGTGCAATATAGTCATTTAAGGGCAGATTTCATTGCAAGGTTTATTGTATTGTGTTGTCCATGAGTTACTGGCGTATAGTCACTAGTGGTCTAGGGATAAATAACAATAATAGTCTGGTCGCAGGACTAGACCAACCTACAGCCAATCAGAGCATCATCCCCGGTACAGAACTAGAACAACCTGCAGCCAATCAAAGCATTAGCCCCGTACAGGACTAGACCAACTTGCGGCCAATCAGAGCATTAGCCCCATACAGGACTAGACCAACCTGCGACCAATCAAAATATTTGCCCCTTACAGGACTAAACCAACCTGCAGCCAATCAGGGCATTAGCCCCGTACAGGATTAGACCAACCTGCGGCCAATCAGAGCATAAGCCCCATACAGGACTAGACCAACCAGAGCATCAGCCATGTAGAGGACTAGACCAATCTACAGCCAATTAAAGCATCAGCACCAGTACAGAACTAGACCATCCTGCAGCCAATCAGACCATCAGCACCGGTACAGAACAAGACCAACCTGCAGCCAATCAGAGCATTAGCCCTGTACAGGACTAGACCAACTTGCGGCCAATCAGAGCATAAGCCCTGTACAGGACTAGATCAACTTGCGGCCAATTAGAGCATAAGCCCTGTACAGGACTAGACCAACTTGCGGCCAATCAGAGCATAAGCCCTGTACAGGAGTAGACCAACCTTCAGCCAATCAGAGCATCAGCAACGGTACAGAACTAGACCAACCTGCAGCTAGTCAAAGGATCAGCCCTGTACAGGAATACACCAACCTGCAGCCAATCAGAGCATCAGCGCCGGTACAGAACTAGACCAACCTGTAGTAAAGCAGAGCATTAGCCCTGTAACCAACCTGCAGCCAATCAGATCTTTAAACCTAACATGTCTAAAACTGAGCTGATCATCTTCCCAGCCTCCCCAATAACCTCAATGTACCCTTCCCACCCCCACGCCCAAATTTCATTATCTATAGACAGCACCACCCCCCAAGTAAGCAAGCCGTCTTGGAGTTCCCCTCATCTCCTCCCTCACACTCAGTACCCCTCTCAGTCCTGCCACTTCCATTTCCAGAACTATCTCCAGGATCAGTCAATTTCTCACCATCGATGCTATAAGAGTGGGTGCCCATTTGAATGCCTAGACCTTGCCAGATTGCCATCATTTATTACAAGGAATAACAGCACAATTGAAACGGTTGACCTGCAGCACGGGTAACCAGACGACGTTGCATTCCATCATGGCTACACAGTCGATCAACAGGATTTGGTGGTCCTATACGGCAAATTGAGCCAATCTCTTCCTAATGTGTACACACCCCTGCATCTTCTGCCACACTTGCTCCCACCTTCAAGCTTTTGCCCACACTGCTCCCTACCTCTGGAACTCTCCACCTCTCTTCAAGGGCTCTCAAGACCCAATTCTTGTGGCAGCTGTCTCTCATCCTAACCCTTTGTCCCATGCTCATGGTCTATCCCATCTGTGTCACCCCTGTCTGTCTGCCCCTCTCCTATAAACAGGACAGGGATGCATCACATACAAAATGCATTGGGTGATGTACCCCACTACGAGCAAGGTCATCCTCCCTCATACCTGAAACAGCACCTAACCCTTGAGTCCTGCTGTGTCGCTGCTTGCGAATTACATCCGGCAATACAGCAGTGTGTATAAACCACATACTGTAATGTTCTGTACTGCAAGTCACTACAAGTTGCTCATTCTGTTCCTGTACATTGTAAGGCTCTGCAGACCCCTTGTGGCACCAAACAACTGATAATTACAATCACTTAGTACTTTCGCTTTACAGTTATTACCAGGAAGCATTTTTACTGCAGCATTTTGCCCCATAATGAAAAAAATTTCAATCCTTAGAGAGTGGCCTGTACATCCAGCTGATTGATGACAAGGTACAGGTGGCTGGCGGAGCAATATGGGGGGGGGGGGGGGGTTTGAGGGGTCAAGTTGGAAACAGAAAGGAGCCTATTAATAATATTTAAAAGTGCTGCCTTACGTATGCATTAACAGTTCCAGATGTTAAAGTCTGTGCAGCTCAGAACACACTGTATACAGCATAAGTACATCAAAATAATATCATACCCTCCAACATGACCCATTCCATTAGGTACAAAATGTTTTGTTCCTGGACTTCCCTGCCAGTGCCAGTTACAGAGGTTGGACTCCAGCACAGACCAAAATACAAAGGGGGGGGGGGGGGGGGGGGGTCACAGCAACTGCCAGTGAGTCCAGGACAGTGATGTTTGGGGTGGCAATAGGTGTGGCTCCCCTTTTTGAATATTGGACTGTGCTGCAGCCCCACCTCTGCAACTGCCACTGATAAGGAAAGTCCAGAAACAGAGCATTCTGTACCTAGTAGAATGGGTAATGTTGGAGGGTATGTAATATATAACCAGTTCTGTGACTCAATTGAGGACAATCAATGCCAGGACTCCTAGGTAGCGCAACTAACCAGGTACTGGCATTGAACAAGTACATTGTATAATATGATAGATGCTTTTTGATTGGTTGCCGTTGGCAACTTTAAGGCCTGTCCCCTGGGTACTGACAAACATGGGCACTGCAGGGTTTATTTACAAAGATGGGAGTCCTACTAAATTTGGGATGTTGCTCAGGGCAACCATTCAGATTCTATTATCTTCTGGAAGGTGCTCAAAAAATAAGATGTGGTTTTTGATTAGTTGCCATGGGCAACATCCTTTCTTCAATATAAATCCCATCTTAACACACCTGCATGTCTCTAATGACAACTCTGAGCATACCCAAAGCTAGGTATCACCAAGTATTACCCTGGCACAGAAAACCAGTGGGGTTACAAAGCACAGCCTCCTATTCATATTTTTATATAGCGCACACATATTACTTCGTACTTTCTGCACATATGGTACCTACACCTTGTATATAACACATGTAACTGACAGGGAATGTGGCCCCTCTCAGCTCTGGGCCCCATAGTATCTGCACTCCCTGCACCTATGGTAGCTAAACCCCAGTATACAACACATGTAACTGACAGGGAAGGTGGCCCCTCTCAGCTCCGGGACCCATAGCAGCTGTACCCCCTGCACCTATGGTAGCTACACCCTTGTGTATAACACATGTAACTGTTACAGGGAAGGTGGCCCCTCTCAGCACTGGGCCCCATAATAGCTGCACCTATGGTGGCTACACCCCAGTAGTTAACACATGTAACTGACAGGGAATGTGGCCCCACAGCAGCTGTACCTATGGTAGCTGCACCCTGTATATAACACATGTAACTGTGACAGGGAAGGTGGCCCCTCAGCTCTGGGCCCCATAGCAGCTGCACTCTCTGCACCTATAGTAGCTACACCACTGTATATAACACATGTAACTGACAGGGAAGGTGGCCCCTCTCAGCTCTGGGCCACATAGCAGCTGCACTCTCTGCACCTATGGTAGCCGCACCCCTGTATATAACACATGTAACTGTGACAGGGAAGGTGGCCCCTCTCAGCTCTGGGCCCCATAGCAGCTGCACTCTCTGCACCTATGGTAGCCGCACCCTGTATAGAACACATTTAACTGTGACATGCAAGGTGGCCCCTCTCGGCTCTGGGCCCCATAGCAGCTGCACCCCCTGCACCTATGCTAGTTACGCCCTTGGCCTCATACATACTACTGCAATATAGAAGCCTTGTGTTCTGGGTAAATACATCCACAGTTTGTAAATGAGGCCATATTTGTGTGGACTGCAAGCTCCTCAGCAGAGTTCAATTTCTACTACCTGATCCCCAGATAGATAGAATTACACACATACATATAGAGTGTATAAAAGAAAGAATACTATTATGTCACAGGGCTCATTAATCTGCCCTAGACACACGTCCCTTCCTCCCTGCGAGATGATACAGCTGTCTACTTTAGTGATAGGAGTTTATTCTCTTTAAACAAGTAAGGCTTTGATTGACAGACTGTAAAATGAGACTATTAACTCTCAGGCAGACATACTGCAGGTCTGTCAGGGGCCATTTAAACCATGATCACATTTAAAGAGACAAAAGAACTGAACGGTGACCCAAGGTGGGCATTCACACCTTCCTGTCCGCGACGCCAAAAAGCAGCCGAGTGACTCGTTTCATGTGCGGTCTGACCCTGCTGTTGCTGGATACCCTTACAGGAGATGACAAGGAGATAGGAAACTTGATGCATGGCAAGTCTAACTGTGGCTGGCACTCCTACAGTACAGAAAACGTAAGAAGCGATTTAACCCTCTGGCCAGCAAAGAGAATGGGAGGCTCACGACGCTGTGCAACAGACAGATGCAGCTGGCGGTAGAATGTCAGAGTCCCAGACCGCCGCGAATATTTCCAGCAAAAGATCGCCTTGCTTAAACAGCCCTGCGCTAATCCACATAATTGAATTTACTCTTTAATGGAGCAGTCTTCAGCCCTAGTCGGTGAATGGGATGTTTTCTACCATTTTCCTAATCATGGTTTGTTGCAATTTGACCAGACAGAATTCCCTGCCTTAGAAGCTCTGCTACCTTATAACATGAATACAAATAAGGACTTTTATTTGTCAATGTGACAACGTATTCGCAGTCAATATTTCAAAGTCCAAGAAGTTTTCTCCTTGGATTCCATTAGTGACTCTGGCCGTAGAACATAGGCTACGAAATATTTAAATTAGTTAAGATGCATTGAATGCTAATATGGTGAATGAGTTACCAAATTATTAGTGGACCTAGACCTCTTGGACTCAATTCATGCTAAAAACGCTTAAAGTTTTTTGTCATGTGAAACGTAACCCCGCTGTTCAGCAAAGGGTTAACGGAGGGGATAGTCCAATCATCTTCTAGGTTGATACCCCTCTAGCTGAGAATCGTACAAATCCATTGATCTATATAGTGCTGTAATGTTTTATGATGTTCAGCATGCATAAAATTTAAAAAATCCCAATAATAGTTTCTTTTAGATCACGTTGTTTCTGATTGCCATTATATAAAGAAAATCCTGACAAATCACAAAATCTGCAGCGACAGAGTGAAATTTTGCCATCAGTCCTTGCAAGATATTGAAACTTGGCACCAGTCCCCTTCCCTGGGATGGGTCAAGCTGCAGGTTTAAGAATAGGCACACACCAATAGATATATCTACAGATGGATCAGGCAGTGTGTTCTCCATACACGCTGACATAACTGTCGGGACTGACATCACAACTGACATCACAGAAATCACAACTGTCAACCACCACCATCTCTAAATTTATCAAAATGTGCACATAGGGTTTATAGTAGCCTGTATGTATGTATGTATGTATGTATGTATGTATGGATCTATAGATTGTAAACTTGTGAGCAGGGCCCTCATACCTTTGACTGTCTGTAAATACCCAGGTTGTTGTATAACCGTCTCCTATAGTAAAGCACAACAGAATAAGCTGCGCTATAGAATAAACTGTTCATAAATAAATAAATATATAAATAATCACTTATATAGCTAAAACCACATACTGTACATAGAAATGTACATAGAATAAAGCAAAGACTTTGTAGTTATTTTATTAAATGTAGACACATTTGGGAGGCTGAAGCTTGACGTACACCTGCCGGTTATCACACCGCAGGGAAGACACAAAAACCTGTACACGAGAACATACAGGACACCCTGTCCTATAAAAAAAATCTTTTTAAAAGTCACGTTTCATCATTTTCCCTTTTTAGACCAAAGCGTACAAAACCATTGATCCAAACGGTAAAAATACAAGAGGACAATTGATAACGATATCCAGGACAGCTTTAACGTAGCTGCCCGCTGCATAATTTACTTGGGCATAATGGTTCTTTTATCTGCAGTTGGGGAAAACTATAAAAACCAGCTGGAGGGTAAGGCAACTGAAGCAAATCCCGAATGAGCCATTGAAAGGGTTAAAAGGTTTCCTTCCCCGCATGTGTGGGCTAAATAGATTATTTCACAACTTGCTGTACAGACAACAGGGCAGAGGATTGGCAGGATTACACAGATGGAGAAGTGCGACTATACAAGGGAGAGATAGAGTATGTCACAGAATGACGCAATGGCTTATTAAGTCCTGATTATCCTGGGTGACAAGCTGCTCCCGATCCCTTCAGTATACAGGGAGTTAACGGCACAGAATACAGATAAGACGATGCCGTGCCAGGGCACCAAGTCCACATGGGGTGATTAGCGCTTTTCTTGGCATTAAAAATAGGGGTCTCTAATTGTCACCCCCAGACCCGTGAGAAGCAACGGATTGCTGCTTTGCCCAGTCATATAGGGTAACCTGCAGCGGCGCCTTGGGGAGGGGGAGGGGGGGTGGTGGTAATACACAGTACGTGGCCGGGGATATAAGGACTTGCAGATCACATGTATATTCCGAGGACCCTTCAAGGCTTCATCAAACAACCCACAGGGTTGATATTGAGTTTGAGATTTAGGACAGGGCGAGAGACTCCACACATGGCTGAGCAGCCAAAATAGAACATCAATGCTCTTATCTAACGCAGGACCTCAGCTCATCCCCAGGGTCGTGTACATAAAGTGCATTAATATCTGGCTGCGATTCCTCCGACCTGGCCCTTTTATTATTAATGAAGGAGGATACTGGCTGTGATTACAGTTCTGTCTCCGTCTCTTAACCCATAGGGACCCGGTGCCTGTGGCTCTGTAGTTTGAAGAGGGAATCACCAAAAAACACAAACATCAGGGTTGTGGAGTGAAAGAACGCTGTACGGTAACCGTGGGATACAAACTCAGACCGTAGCGCCGTCTGCATACCATAACACCTGGTGTCCTGAAATGGGTCCTCTGAGAGCAGATACCCATTATATATATAGGTGAGCGATGAGGGGTGGGATACCTGCAGATAGAACACCTGTCTCTATGGACTAATAGGGTCACCATGCACACAGCCGCTTAGAGAAGTGGATGTTGGGGCACAGACAAGCGGCAAGAGAACACATCATGGAGACAGATAGATACATACCTGGAGTCCCTTGGAAAGAGGACAGAAGAGGACCATATGGACAAGGCGTCTGAGCTTCCTCATCCTCCTATATCATGGGTACACGTCCAGAGATGGGGATGCCGGGCCGCAGGTACCTTCCAGGTGATGTTCCTTGACTCTGTTCTCCATCCAAGGGTCCAGCTCCACTCGCTGACCAGAGAACACCCAGGGACGTTAATGTTGTTGATGTTCAGTCTTTGATCTTCAGTCAACAGTTAGGCTTATGTGCAGCTTCTAGACGTGATCATTGTGATCTGGTCTCACCTAGAGGAGGAGGTCCTCACTGTCCACCCCAGGACACCCTGGTGATGTAGGGACAGTTGGTTTGTCAGCTCTCCCAGGTGATCCCCAGATCCCGTACTGTGGCCGCCTCTCTCCTGGTCCGGATATGCTTTGCACCTGACCTGTCCAGCAGAAGATTATGGCTGATAGTCCCCAACCAGGCTGGTTGGATTCATGGAATACGGAGGGAGCTGCTTCTTTCAATACCAAATATCCAGGGGTCACCCCCTGCCTTGCAGCAGCGCTGGATTCTGTACCCTGCAACTCAGCATAGAATTACTCCAGCAGTATCCCAGGGCAATTATCTCCTCTTTACTCAAAGGTCCCTGTAGCTCCAGCAGCTTGGGCAGCTGCTTCTCCTCCAAGGGCTCACGCCAGGCTTCCTGCTCCTCACTGTAAGGAATGAGGGGACAATGCGGTTATCCAGGCTCATCCAAATGACTAGTCTACTCATTGCTTTATCCAACTGGCTCAGACTACCCCCACACTCAAACCCTAGGGTCACCACGATTCTCACCCAAGCACCCTGCAATCCCCCACTCAAAAACCAGGGCACCCTGTATCCCCACTACTTACCCAAGAACACATTCTCACCCAGGACACCATGTCCTTCCCCACCCTCGACCCGCAGCTATCTGGGCTCACCTAGTATACCTGGTTTTCCTTCTGTATCACTGATGCGTCTGCCCCCCCCCCCCCCCCCCCGACCACCACTATTTAAACCCTTTTCTCCCTGCCACACACTACAAGCGGCTATCCTCCTGCTCACCCTGTATACCCGACTCTTCCCTTGTACACCTCTCTCATTAATTAGATCCCATTAAGACCCTGGTCAAGTATTACTCAACCTTAGTTCATATACTTGTGCACCCCCCCCCCCCCCTTCTGACCCCAAGAACCCTGTATCCCCCTACTACACTACATCTGGCTGATCACCCTGTATCCCCCCTGCTCAACTTCAGATCCTGTATCCCTGCTCACCCAGTACATTCCTTTCCCCCTCTACTCACCCGGTACACCCCTGCTCACCCTGCACTGTAACACCCCTCCCTGCTCACCCAGTACATTTCTCTCCCTTCTGCTGACCTGGTACACCCCTGCTCACTCTGTACCATACCCCCCCCCCCCCCCCTGCTCACCCGCTTTATCCCCCCACCACCCTGCTCACCCAAAATACCCCTTCTCCCTGTACTATATCCCCCTACACACCCGGCTCCTTCCCTCTTGTATCCCCCCGCTCACCTGACTCTCCCCGTTTATCCCCTGTCTGCTCCCCCAGCTCTCCCCCTGTATCCCCCATCTGCTCCGCCAGCTCTCCCCCTGTATCCCCCTTGCTCACCAAGCTCTGCCCCTATAACCCCCTTGCTCATCAGGGTCTTCCCCTGTATCCCCCCTGCTCACTAGGCTTTCCCACTGGTCTCACGACCCCCCCCCCCCCCCCCCCCAGCTCTCCTATATCCCCCTCTGCTCACTCGGCTCTCCCCCTGTATCCCCACCCGAACCTTCCCATATATCCCCCCTGCTCACCCAGCTCTTCCCCTGCATCACCCCCCTGCTCTCCCACAGTGTCCCCTCTGCTCACCCGGCTCTCCCCCCTTGCTCACCCGGATGTCCCACAGTATCCCCCCTGCTCACCCGGCTCTCCCACAGTATCCCCTCCTGCTCACCCGGCTCTCCCCCTGCTCATCCGGCGCTCACCCGGCTCTTGCCCTCCAGCAGCTCCGGCTCTCTCACTCCGTCCCCGGCTCGGCAGCAGCAATAAGCAGCGGGTCCATGACTGCAGCTCCCGCCCGCTGCTGCTCTCTCCTCCACGTTGATGAGTGTGTGCTCCACGCAGAAGCCCGGCTCCTACTGCTCTTTCCCCGGTTCCCCGGCTGCTGGATGCATCGGACCTCGCAGCATCCTCCCGTCGGCGGCAGCTCCTCTCGTACAACGGCCGAGGGGGAGCCGGGATTTCTGCCCTCCGACAATAAAGGCAGCCGGGGGAGGGGGAGGAGGAGGAGGTGCAGGTGCAGCGGCCGTGGGAGGGGGAGCCTGGTCCTGGTCTATAGCCCTCCATATTCTACACCCATATACCATCTATCCCCATCATACAGCTACTCACCCGTTCCTATCCATCTATCTGTGCCCATCATCCACTCCTATACATCATCCATGCCCATTCACCATCTATCCATGCCCATCATCCATCCCTATACATCTATCTGTGCCCACCATCCATTCCTACACATCTATATGTTCCCATCACCCATTCCATTACATCATCTGTGCCCATCATCCATTCCTATACATCATCCATGCCCATCGCCCGTTCCTATTCACCATCTATCTGTGCCCACTATCCATGCCTATAGATTATCTGTGCCTCCCTATATCATCTGTGCCCATCATCCATTCGTATACATCATCTGTGCCCACCATCCATGCCCATCATCCATTCCAATATATCATCTGTGCCCATCATCCATTCTATACATCATCCGTGCCCATCATTGATTCCTATACGTCACCCGTGAGTCGTGACCATCATCCATTCCTATATATCATCCACCCATCCATGCCCATCATCCATTCATATACATCATCCATGCCCATCATTCATTCCAATACATAATCTCTGCCCATCTTCCATTCTATACATCATCCGTGCCTATTATCCATTCCTACATATAATCCGTGCCCATCATCCTTTCCTATACATCATCCATCCATACCCATAATCTATTCCTACACATCATCCATGCCCATCATCTGTTCCTATACACCATTCATTAATATACACCTATCCATGCCCATTATCTATTTCTACACATCATCTGTGCCCATCATCTATTCCTATACACCATCCATTCCTATACACCTATCCATACCAATAATCCACTCCTACACATCATTTGTGCCCATCATCCATTCCTACACATCATTTGTACCCATCATCCATTCCTACCCATCATCCGTGCCCATCATCCATTCCTACACATCATGTGTGCCCATCATCCATTCCTATACATCATCTTTGCCCATCATCCGTTCTATACATAATCCGTGCCCATCATCCATTCCTACACATCATCTATCATTTCCCATCATCCATCCCTATATATCATCCCTTCCTACACATCTATCTGTGCCTATCACCAATTCCTATACATCATCCATTCTTATACATCATCCATCTGTTACCATCATCCATTCCTATACATTATGCATGCCCATCATCCATCCCTATACTTCACCCGTGTCTATTATCCATTCCTATGCATCATCCGTGCCTATCATTCATTCCTATACATCATCCATCCCTATACACCCCCCATTCCTACACATCATCCATTCCAATACATCATCCATGTCCATTATCCATTCCTATACATCATCCATGTCCATTGTTCATCCCTATACTTCATCTGTGCCCACCATCCAGTCCTACACATAATCCGTGCCCATCATACATTCCTATACATCATCCATCCATGCCCATCATCTATTCCTACACATCAGTGCCTATCATTCATTCCTATACAACTATCCATGCCCATCATCCATTCCTACACATTATCCATGCACATCATCCATTCCTACACATCATCCGTGCCCATCATCCATTCCTACACATCATCCGTGCCCATCATCCATTCCTACACATCATCCATTCCTATACATCATCTTTGCCCATCATCCGTTCTATACATAATGCATGCCCATCATCCATTCCTACACATCATCTGTGCCCATCATCCCTACCCATAAGTCATCCATCCGTGCCCATCATCCATTCCTACACATCATCTATCATTTCCCATCATCCATCCCCATACATCATCCCTTCCTGCACATATATCTGTGCCTATCACCAATTCCTATACATCATCCATTCCTATACATCATCCATCTGTGCCCATCATCCATTCCTATACATTATGCATGCCCATCATCCATCCCTATACTTCACCCGTGTCCATTATACATTCCTATACATCATCCGTGCCTATCATTCATTCCTATACATCATCCGTGCCTATCATTCATTCCTATACATCATCCATCCCTATACAACCCCCATTCCTACACATCATCCATTCCTATACATCATCCATGTCCATTATCCATTCCTATACATCATCCATGTCCATTGTTCATCCCTATACTTCATCTGTGCCCACCGTCCATTAGTACACATAATCTGTGCCCATCATCTATCCCTATACATCATCCATTCTTACACATCATCAGTGCTTATCGTTCATCCCTATACATAAACCATTCATATACATTGTCCATTCCTTCACTTCATCTGTGCCCATTATCCATCTCTACTCCATTGTGCCCATCAACCATTCCTACACATAATCCGTGCCCATCATACATTCCTATACATCATCCATCCATGCCCATCATCTATTCCTACACATCAGTGCCTATCATCCATTCCTATACAACTATCCATGCCCATCATCCATTCCTACATGTTATCCATGCCCATCATCCATTGCTACACATCATCCGTGCCCATCATCCATTCCTACACATCATCCGGGCCCATCATCCATCCTACACATCATTCATTCCCACACATCTATCATTTCCCATCATCCATACCTTTACATAATCCATTCCTACACATCTTTCTGTGCCCACCACCCATTCCTATACATCATACATTCCTATATATCATACATTCCTACACATCATCCATTCCTATACAGCATCCATCCGTGCCCATCATACATTCATATAATTCATCCATGCTCATCATCCATCCATATACTTTATCCGTGCCGTCATCCATTCCTATATATCATTCGTGCACATCATCCATTCCTATACATCATCCATCCATATGCATCATCCATCCATCCATGCCCATCATCCATCCCTATATTTCATCCGTGCCCATTATCCATTCCTACACATAATCCGTGCCCATCATCCATTCCTACACATCATCCATTCCTATATGTCTATCCATGCCCTTCAACCATTCCTAAACATCATCCATGGCCATCATCCATTCCTACACATCATCCGTGCCCATCATCCATTCCTGTACATCATCCATCCGTGCCCCTCATCCATCCCTATAAATCATCCATGCACATCATCCACTCCTATACATCATCTATCTGTGCCATCATCCATTGCTACACATCATCCATGACCATCATCCATTCCAATACATCATCTATGACCATCATCCATTCTATACATTATCCATGCCCATCATTGATTCCTATACTTCATCTGTGCCCATCATCCATTCCTATATATCATCAGAGGCCATCATCCATTCCTATTCACCATCCATCCCTGCTCTCCATCCCTATACATCATCCTTGCCCATCATCCATTCCTATACACCATACATCCGTTCCTGTCATCTATTCCTACACATCATCCATGGCCATGATCCATTCCTACATATCATCCGTGCTACTGATGCATTTCTACACATCATCCGTGCCCATCATCCATCCATGCCCATTATCCATTCCTACACATCATCTATTATTTCCCATCATCCATCCCTATACATCATCCATTCCTACACATCTATCTGTGCCTATCACTCATTCCTATACCTCATCCATTCCTATACATCGGCCATCTGTGCCCAGGATTCATTCCTATACATCATCCATGCGCATCATCCATCCCTATACTTCATCCATGCCTATCATCCATTCCTATACATCATCCATCCCTATACACCATGCATTCCTACACATCATCCATTCCTATACATTATCCATGTCCATCATCCCTCCCTATACATCATCCATGTCCATCATTTATCTCTTCACTTCATCCTTGCCCATCATCCATTCTTACACATAATCCATGCCCATACATCATTCTTTCTTACACATCATCAGTGCTCATCACCCATCCATATACATCATCCATCCATATACATCATCCATTCTTACACATAATCAGTGCTCATCATCCATCACTATACATCGTCCATTCCTACACATCATCCATTCCCATCATCCATTCCTACACAACATTTGTGCCCATCATACATTCCTACACATCATCCATACCCATCATCCATTCCTATACACCAGCAATCCGTGCCCATCTTCTATTTCTACACATCATCTATCCTTGCCCATCATCCATTCCTACACAATATCCATGCCCATCATCCATTCCTACATATCATCCATGCCCATCATTCATTCCTACACATCATCTATCATTTTCCATCATCTATCATTTTCCATCATCCATCCCTTTACATAATCCATTCCTACACATCTATCTGTTACAATCACACACTCCTATACATCATCCATTCCTACACATCACCCATTCCTATACATCATCCATCCGTGCCCATCATCCATTCATAGATATCACCTGTGCCCATTATCCATCCTTATACTTCATCTGTGCCCTTCATCCATCCTTATACTTCATCCATGCCCATCATCCATCCATATACTTCATCTGTGCCATCATCCATTCCTATACATCATCCATCTATATTCATCATCTATCCATGCCCACTATCCATTCCTACACATCATTAGTGCTCATCATCTATTCCTATACACCATCCATTCCTATACATCTATCCGTGACCATCATCCAGTCCTACACATCATTCGTGCCTATCATCTATTCCTATACACCATCCATTCCTATACATCTATCCAATGCCATCATCTGTTCCTACACATAATCCATGCCCATCTTCCATTCCTACACACCATTGGTGCCCATCATACATTTCTACACATCATCTGTGCCCATCATCCATTCCAACACATCTTTTGTGCCCATCATCCTTTTCTACACATCATCCATTCCTATACATCATCCATCCATGCCCATCATCCAACCCTATACCTATAGATCATCCATGGACATCATCCATTCCTATACATCATCCATCCATGCCCATCAACCATTCCTACACATCATCCGTGCCCATCATGCATTCCTACACATCATCCATGACAATCATCCATTCCAGTACATCATCTATGACCATCATCCATTCTATACATTATCCATGCCCATAATTGATCCTATACATCATCTGTGCCCATCATCCAGTCATATACATCACCTGTGCCCATCATCCATCCTTATACTTCATCCGTGTCCATGATCCATCCTTATACTTCATCTGTGGCCATCATCCATCCGTATACTCCATCTGTGCCATCATCCATTCCTATACATCATCCGTGCTCATCATTATTCCCTATACAACATCCATCCATATGCATCATCCATCTATATACATCACCCTTCCATGCCCATGATCCATCCCTATACTTCATCCGTGCCCACTATCCATTCCTATACATCATCCATCCGTGCTCATCATCTATTCCTATACACCATCCATTCCTATACAACTATCCGTGACCATCATCCAGTCCTACACATCATTCGTGCCCATCATCTATTCCTATACACCATCCATTCCTATACATATATCCATGCCCATCATCCATTCCTACACATCATCCATACCCATCTTCCATTTCTACACATCATTTGTGCCCATCATACATTTCTACACATCATCTGTGCCCATCATCCATTCCAACACATCTTTCGTGCCCATCATCCTTTTCAACACACATCCATGCCCATCATCCATTCCTATACATCATCCATCCATGCCCATCATCCAACCCTATACATCATCCGTGCCCATCGTCCATTCCTACACATAATTTGTGCCCATCATACATGTCTACACATCATCTGTTCCCATCATCCATTCCAACACATCTTTCTACACATCATCCATGCACATAATCCATGCCTATACATCATCCATCCGTGCCCATCATCCATTCCTATACATCATCCGTGCCCATCATGCATTCCTACACATCATCCATTCCTATACATCATCAGTGCCCATCATCCATTCCTATTCACCATCCATCCATGCCCTCCATCCATATACATCATCCATGCCCATCATCCATTCCTACACATCATCCACGCCAGTGATGCATCCATATCCATACATCATTCACCCATCCATGCCCATCATCCATTTCTACACATAATCTGCGCCCATCATCCATTCCTACACATCATCCATGCCTCTCATGCATTCCTACACATGATCTGTGCCCATCATCCATACCTAAACATCATCCATCCATGCCCATCACCCATTCCTACACATCAACCATTCATATACTTTATCCATCTATGCCCATCATCCATTCCTATACATCATTCATGCCCATCATCCGTTCCTATTCACCATCCATCTGTGCCCATCATTCATTCCTATACATCATCCATGCCCATCATCCATACCTATACTTTATCTGTGCCTATCATCCATTCATATACATCATCCATCCATGCCCATCAGCCATTCCTACACATCATCTATGCTTGCCCATCATACATTCCTACACAACATCCATGCCCATTATCCATGGGTCTGCTGTGGAACATTGAAGGGCCCACTGGGACTTGTAGTTCCACAGCAGAACTAAAAGTAAATAAAAAGGCACACCCACCTTAAAAATTTAAAATTTTAATTTGCATACATGCACTCACAACATACATACATATACTCACCTATGTTGCCAGGTCGGCAGTCGGTCCCCTTGTCCAGTAGAAATCGGAGCTTTGGGAAAAAATAATAATACTCACCTAATTCCTGGGTAGATTGGGTCCTCTTCCATCCAAGGGGTTAAGAAAACAACAACTGAATAACCCAAACCATGTGGAACCAGGAACAGCATGTGCGTTTACATATGCTGCTCCTCTGCGTAACTGAAGAAGAATCCCGCAAACGTTAGTCAATGAGAAGCCCCTCAGCCAATCAGGTGCATAAACACGTCCCATCGCAGGATCTCACCACACCCTGGGCAACTTGTGGTATACATGGATAGTAAAATAAGCAAAAAAATTAGATGAAAAAAAACTTTCAAAGCATTAGCTTCCAGCGGGCTTACTGGTAGAGAGATAGATATATTTGTCATCATGTAGGTGTTGTGGCAGGTAGGTCCAGCTGTCCATGAAGGGGGCAACATTTGATGGTAAAGGAGCACCATTATATATTGCCCACCGCCTCCAACAAATAATGGTGAGGCACCCCTGCCAGCATTTAGAGTGTCAATATGGGCAACATGCAACAATGGAGCTTATCTGTTAAACCCAGGAAAACCATGCATTGGGAAGATAGGAAATGTGTGTCTTACCTGCTTGATTCATTTCAGTGCAGTTCTCTCCAGCCTGGGGCAGCAGAAAGCATGTGATTAATCAAACAGAGCAGCTTTGATGTGCTCCCTTTAAAAGGCAAGGTAGAAGTGTTGCCTGTCAGTCTGGGAACGGGAGGAGGAGTCTATGGTATGAATAGAATGTCTGGGGGGTTTATCTGGCCGGTGACTAGGGGGTAGATGTCTGATAGATAGTGACAGAGCCAAAAACTTTTAGGGGTTATTAAGATGGGATACTTCCACTACACAGTACCTGATGTGTGTGCAATTTGTCAGTGTGTGCCTCCACTACACAGCACCTGATATGTGTGCGATTTGTCAGTGTGTGCCTCCACTACACAGCACCTGATATGTGTGCGATTTGTCAGTGTGTGCTTCCACTACACAGCACCTGATATGTGTGCGATTTGTCAGTGTGTGCTTCCACTACACAGCACCTGATATGTGTGCGATTTGTCAGTGTGTGCTTCCACTACACAGCACCTGATATGTGTGCGATTTGTCAGTGTGTGCTTCCACTACACAGCACCTGATATGTGTGCGATTTGTCAGTGTGTGCCTCCACTACACAGCACCTGATATGTGTGCGATTTGTCAGTGTGTGCCTCCCCTACACAGCACCTGATATGTGTGCGATTTGTCAGTGTGTGCCTCCACTACACAGCACCTGATATGTGTGCGATTTGTCAGTGTGTGCCTCCCCTACACAGCACCTGATATGTGTGCGAATTTGTCAGTGCGTGCTTCCACTACACAGCACCTGATATGTGTGTGATTTGTCAGTGCGTGCTTCCACTACACAGCACCTGATATGTGTGCGATTTGTCAGTACGTGCTTCCACTACACAGCACCTGATATGTGTGCGATTTGTCAGTGCGTGCCTCCACTACACAGCACCTGATATGTGTGCGATTTGTCAGTGCGTGCCTCCACTACACAGCACCTGATATGTGTGCGATTTGTCAGTGCGTGCCTCCACTACACAGCACCTGATATGTGTGCGATTTGTCAGTGGGGGCCTCCACTACACAGCACCTGATATGTGTGCGATTTGTCAGTGCGTGCTTCCACTACACAGCACCTGATATGTTTGCGATTTGTCAGTGCGTGCCTCCACTACACAGCACCTGATATGTGTGCGATTTGTCAGTGCGTGCCTCCACTACACAGCACCTGATATGTGTGCGATTTGTCAGTGCGTGCCTCCACTACACAGCACCTGATATGTGTGCGATTTGTCAGTGCGTGCCTCCACTACACAGCACCTGATATGTGTGCGATTTGTCAGTGCGTGCCTCCACTACACAGCACCTGATATGTGTGTGATTTGTCAGTGCGTGCCTCCACTACACAGCACCTGATATGTGTGCGATTTGTCAGTGCGTGCCTCCACTACACAGCACCTGATATGTGTGCGATTTGTCAGTGCGTGCCTCCCCTACACAGCACCTGATATGTGTGCGATTTGTCAGTGTGTGCCTCCACTACACAGCACCTGATATGTGTGCGATTTGTCAGTGTATTCTTGCATTATCGCACATATGTTGTAAACCACAAGATGTTATGTTCATAGTCAGGGCTGTGTGTGTTGCTGCACTGTGTATAGGAACAGATGGCGGCATCTTCCCAATATGGCCAATTCTCCAGGTACCACATCTCACGCATAATGCAGCATATTGTGTGACTGGAATGTGCATTATATATAAGCCAGTGACCGGAAAACACAATGACGCAGTGACAGCACCATCTGTAACATGGATCCGATGCCTTTATATAGGTGATCATTGTGACTCATCTTATGGCGCCTGCAGAGCGCTGCTGCCACAGTAACAATCTCCCTGTCACCCAATGGTTTTCCCTGTCACCCTCTGCCTCCTCCTGTCATCCTCTGCCTCCCCCTGTCTCTTCCTGTCACCCTCTGCCTCCCCCTGCCTCTTCCTGTCACCCTCTGCCTCCCCCTGCTTCTTCCTGTCACCCTCTGCCTCCCACTGCCTCTTCCTGTCACCCTCTGCCTCCCACTGCCTCTTCCTGTCACCCTCTGCCTCCCCCTGCCTCTTCCTGTCACCCTCTGCTTCTTCCTGTCGCCCTCTGCCTCCCACTGCCTCTTCCTGTCCCCCTCTGCCTCCCACTGCCTCTTCCTGTCACCCTCTGCCTCCCACTGCCTCTTCCTGTCACCCTCTGCCTCCCCCTGCCTCTTCCTGTCACCCTCTGCTTCTTCCTGTCGCCCTCTGCCTCCCACTGCCTCTTCCTGTCCCCCTCTGCCTCCCCCTGCCTCTTCCTGTCACCCTCTGCCATGTTACACATTGTCAACTTGGGTTGGCGTATAGGTGGATTTGAAAGGCGCCAAAGTACTGAGCTATAGGGCAACTAATAAACAATGTAAAACTAATAAAAAAAGGATATATTTTTTAAAACCAAACACTATTACCTATTTACCTTGCTAACAAAGGGTCTGATTCAGTACAGCTTGCTAAGCAGCGGTCGTTCGCTGCTTAGTGAGTGGTTTAACGCCACTCGGCCGAGTAGGGAACACCCATCCTTTTCTGTGGACACCCATAAAACACTAGGCTTTCCCCGTCCTTACGCCCCCCCCCCCCGCACTCCCCCCTCCCGCGATTCACGGCACCCCCCGCAACCCCCCTCCTGCGATTCACGGCACCCCCCCTCCCGCGATTAGCGGCACCCCCCGCACCCCCCTCCCACGATTCACAGACCCCGCGACCCCCCTCCCGCAATTCACGCCCCCCCCCCCCCCCTTGACATCACCTCCCCCCGGCCAGCCAGGGCTACAGTACACACCCACCATCCACCATTACTCCACGCTGCAGGTTCCCCCACTGGCAGATGCCAGAAGTATTCCCTCGGTCCTCTGCACCAGCGCCACAACTTTTATCAATGTCTTGCCCACATACCACTATTATACAGCCTCCTGCTCTCATGCACCCTCACTCCCTCCCAGTGGGAGGAGACGCTCACCCACTGCCGGGAGCTGCATACTGTCCCCCACCCTCCTCCAGTTCTAGGGATGCCCATCGACCATCAATGATTTCAAATAATCGATGGTTTATGGCCGATGTTGAATACTTTTGCCATCGATGTGGGAGGACCAGATGGTTTCCCTACATCAATGGCAAAGGAGAACTGATCAAGTTTCAAATTTTTTAAAGGTTTCGGGACACGGAGCATAGCTCCGCCCCCCCCCCCCCACACACACACACACACACCCAGAAGTCCCACCACCGAGTTCTGATTGACCCATGGCCTATTCAGTCAGATATAATGGATGACCATCGATAGCTACAACAATCGATGGTTATCCAAGTAATATTATCGATGACAGAGTGCAAAATCGCCATCAGTGCAGACCATCGATGGCGTCTGCACCAATGGCCATCCCTACTCTGCAACAGCCAAAAAACTTTACTACCCCTCATGCCCACACACCTCTATCACTGCCCTGCCTCCTGTTCTCCTGCCCCGTAACTTCCGCCAGTGGGGACCCGCTCACCCTGTGTTGCCCACATTCCCCTATCATGCTTTACCACCCAGCCTCCTGCTCTCATGCACCCTAACTCCCACCCAGTAGGAGGAGACACTGACTCAGGGTCACCGTCCTGTACTCCTGTGCTGCCACACTGGACACTCACCCACTGGCAGAAGCTGCACAGTGTCCCCCACCCTCCTCTTTAGTCCCCCTTATGCCCACACACCTCTATCACTACCCAGCCTCCTGTTTTCCTGTGTCGTGACCTCTGCCAGTGGGGAGCCGCTGACTCAAAAACACCCTACTATACTATTGCACACACACCTAAACAACACGCACACACACCCCCACAAATGTCACTGTACCCTCCACACTATCAATGTACATCTTACTCTGTAACCGCTTTTTATTAAACAAAACAATACACACCCCCTTCCACATCATAACACATTTCACCTATAGCTTAAGTTGCAATACAGGCATCTTTCATACAATTCTAACCATATTTCTCACAATACAAACGTACACAAATTAAGGGGGCGCAGCCCCTTACGACGATGTGAAGAGCGCTTGTAGGGTGCAATGAATCACCTAGTTACTGATATTTATTCATCTTCCTCACTAAAAATGAAACTAAACCTGTTTATTTTTTGTGTCTTATCTCTTTGATTAGGTCTCATTGGGCCAGATAAGCTTCAAAAGTGATAAAATGGAGAGTGATAAACAGCCAGCCAATCAGCTCCTACCTGCTATGTCACAGACTGTGTTTGAAAAATGTCAGTCAGGAGCTGATTGGTTGGGTGTTTATAACGAGTGCATCTGGCCCTTTATCTGGTACTGCATGGCTGCCTTGTCCTGGGTGACGAAACCACTTTAGGCCAAATGTGTAACTATTACGATTATATACTGGTATATAGATATATGAAAAGGAAAGAAAGGTATAGGGGGAAATTTACTAAAATGGGAGTTCTATATCACATGGGATGTTGCTATGGGTAACCAATTGGATACTATATATTCTAGAAGGTGCTAAATAAATAAGTAGATTCTGATTGGTTGCCTGTAGCAACATCTTATTTCCCTCATAGGGGGTGTGGCCTATTGCACCAAGCTTTGGACAGTGATAAAGTGAAGTAACAAACAACTAGCCAAACAGCCCCATAACTGTCATTTTAAACCCATTCTGTAACATGGAAGTAAGGAGCCGCATAGTTGCCGACTTTTGAGCTGCCCTCTCCGGGAGAGGGCAGCCAGCTCTGTCAGGCAGGGGGGCGGGGCCATTTCCAGGACTGGAAAAAGAGCCGGTCCGGGGGCGTGGCCACACAGATGATGCCCTGTTGGGGGCATGTCTACAGCATCACGGCATTTTAGCCCCGCCCCCCGCCGCGCAATGCCAGTATTTCAGTCATTGCACTGCGGGGGGCGGGGCTAAAATGCCGCGATCGCGGCATTTTACCTGTTGACCCCCCCGCCGAGGGACACATCGCAGGAGCTGGGGGGGATATGCGGGAGGATTGCCACCCTTTCCGGGGGACCGGGAGGGGGACCCGATTTCCGGGACCCTCCCGGCCATTCCGGGAGGGTAGGCAACCCTGGAGCCGAATGGATGGTTGTTTGTCACTCTCCGCTAGATAGATAGATAGATAGATAGATAGATAGATAGATAGATAGATAGATAGAAAAAGTAGATATCTTTGTCATCATGTAGGTGGTGGGGTGACATTCAGTGATATAGGGGCACCTATTATATCCTGACCAACATATTGCACTGTCACGGGTGATACATGAAGGATTCGCTGCCCTATTAGAGTACAGTGGATAGGCTCGTCCTCACCTCTGAGAAGTTTTGTCATTTGTTTCCTCAGAACTACAATTTTAGGGGCCTATAACACAAAAGCACATTCTGTTCTCCGAACGAACGACGTTCCCAACATTTCCTCTGTACTTCCTATTTCTGTGACAAGGTTCAACACTCAATAAACTCCAAGGTCTTCAGCGTCCTATCCTCTCCCTCCGCATACATTAGTACAGGGGAAGCTGTTCCACTAATGGGAACATTTTCTCTCTGTCCGCCAATATAATCTTAAATCATTTACGTATGTACGGCTGGAATAAAAAAAGACCAAACAGTTCATACATTTAAGTAGAAATTGTCCTGAGAATCTAATTAAGAACAAGCAGATCTTCCACTGTAACAATGTACAGAGTAATTAGGTGATTACTATTGATTGTACAAATGTCCACCGAGCTGTTATCATCACTAATCCGCTCATTCATCTAATAAGAGGTGATATCAAAATCTCCGGGATCGGGAGCCTGGTCATGTGAAGATGCTGTCCAATGAGAAAGGGTGAAATATCATCCAATCAGGCGAGCAACTGACAAGTGATTGCTTCCACTGGTATCAGGGCTGCGCCCTGCGCCCTGGAAAAAGTTTTCATATTTTATGCAGCAATATTAGAAAGCGCAGGGTACCACCTGCGTATATACTGAAGATCAGTGGCGTAACAAGGTTTTGGCGAGCTGGGTGGCCAAAAAATCAAGAGGAGGTGTCAGGGGCGTAACTAGATATTCACAGGCCCTATAGCAAAAGGTCATAAGGGCCCCCTATTCAGCAGCTGATGGTGATAACTGTATCTATAACATATTACTAATACCCCTTTTACACCGCCGAAAAATCTGGGTCAGCAGCGGGTCAGACCCGGATCTTCGGCAGTGTAAATCCCTAACGCCGTGTCCCTTTACACGGGACTTCTACCCAGGTCCTGACCTGGGTAGAACATGGCTAGGACCTGGGTAGAGGGCGGTGTAAATGGGAACGCCGGGTCGGATGACCCGGCTCCCATTTACATGAATGGGGAACGTCCAACCTGCGGACCGCAGCGTCTGCAGATTGGACGGATTGTCAGTCTGACACTGACAGCCGGCGCTGCTGTCTGCTATACTCTGCAGACAGCAGCGGCGGCGGGGGAGGGAGGTGAACGGATGCCTGTGTGCGGCATCCATTCACCTCCTGTCCAATGGCGGGGGGTGCGCGCGGGGACTGGGGGCAGCCTAGTGCTGGGCTGCCCCCAGCAGCGTTCCGGGTACGGCGGTGTCGATCGGCGCTTGAAGATGACATCGCGCTGTCATCTTCAAGCGCCGGGAAGGGGCGGGAGGGGGGTGCGGGCGTTTAAGCCCGTCCGGTGTAAATGCCCCTAAACGCCGGGTCGCACCCGGCTTCAACCAGGGTCCAAAAAGCCGGGTGCGACCCAGCGTTTTGGTCTAAAAGGGGTATTAGACAGCAAAGATGGGCCCCCTACAGCTCTGGGCCCCATAGCAGCTGCATCCCTTGCACCTATGGTAGCTACGCCCCTGGAGGTGGTCCAGTCAGAGGAGAAGAGAGTAGGGGCCAGATGCACTAAGCTTCAAAAGTGATCAAATGGAGAGTGATAAACAACCAGCCAATCGGCTCCTGCCTGACATTTTTCAAACACAGTCTGTGACATGGCAGGAAGGAGCTGATTGGCTGGCTGGTTATCACTTTTGAAGCTTAGTGCATCTGGCCCTCGATCCCTTATTCTGGTCCACACCCAACGCTGCGAAACTCGCAACGTTGCGATTGGATAAAATGCTGCCCGCCTCTTGCACAACCGAGGCCGAGGGAGGCAGTCCGACAGTAGAGGTGGAAAGATGAAGTCATGGATGGAAAACCCCATGTTGACCTTGCCTGTGTCGACCTAAAGACCTGTCGACCGAGGCCAATGTCGCACTAGACCCATGTTGACCTTTCTGCATGTCGACCTAATGGTGTCGACCCAATGCTTATTCACCCAATGCTTGTCAACCTAATGACCGAATCCCATTATTTTAATATGACTTTCTCAGGGGATAATATAGGTACCAGGGGCCCATAATGACCCGCCTGCTGGTGCTTGTGGTTCTCCAAGTGCCAGCCTGCAGGAATCATGCTCTAGTACTGACCGCAGCGGACCCACGATCTGTTTGGCTGGTTCCAGTGTCTCCATTTGCAGATCATTTATGTTTCTTCCTTGCAACGAAAATTCTTACCGAAACAACCCCTAAACTCTTTTTTGTGATGAGCGTAGGAGGTAAATTGGGATGAACGTGTGAGAATCTGATAAAGGATAATTCGCAGCTGCTTTTTTCACGCCTGGAACAATATTTTTGATCGGCTGCTACAATTTCCAGCTCTGATCGCCCAACGCTCCTGGGAAATGACTGCTGTGTCCCCCCCCTTTCCCGTTCCCTGCCTTGCGCCTGCTGATGGAGTGTCGGAGATGCTGATCCAGATCTGTATTATTACAGTACGATTGTGTTTGTGATAGGATTGACCTGTGGCGGGCTGTGGCAAGGCAGCAGACCCCCGGGGAGCTATGGGAATCTTCTGGGTTGATACAAGGGAAATGATATTTGGAATGACCAGCCCTGCGGATAATAATCCCTCCAGCATCAGCCAGTGCCTGGTTCCCCTTACATAGAGAAGGGTCCGGTGAGGAGTGCACACACAGGCCCAGAATGGGGACAGATCCTCAGCTATCAGTACAAACGGAATGGAACAATCTGCAAATTGGGTGTGGATTAGTCCCAGAAAATGGGCCTAATTCAGACCTGATCTGGCGGCTATGTGTATGGCATGCAGTACACATGCTCAAGGCCGTCCTGCGATAAAATCCTGCTTTTCTATCGCTGGCCATGTGCAAGGTGATTGACAGGAAGATGGCTGTTTTCTGGGAGTGTCAGGGTAAATGCCGGTCCACTCAGGTGTCTTAGGGGAAGTCATGTGACATCAGCTCCGCCCCCCATTAACTTGATTCTATCGCAACCGCCAAGTAAGTCCTGGGCTACATACAGGCTGTGCACACTGGGAAATCATTCCATGGTGAGTGATTGGGAATGGATGTGCAGCGAATCGCAGGCTTGCACAGGGCGGGACTTCACTCTGGCGGGTGGGGGGGGGGGGGCGTATACCGGATCACAGAGCAACAAGAATTAGCAACCCATCGATCATTCTTAATTAGGCCCGATGTCTAGGTAGACAGTCAATAGGTCAACATACACTAGGTTGACATTGGCAAAAGGTCAACATGCACTAGGTTGACATTGGCAAAAGGTCAACATACACCAGGTCGACATTGGCAAAAGGTCAACATGCAATAGGTTGGCATTAACAAAAGTCAACATGGAAAAGGTCGTTCACAAATGAAAAGGTCAACATAGGTTGCTCTGGGGGGGGGGGCGGTTTGGCACCAGTGTCAACACCTGAGTATGTAGTCCCCCAATTAGTGTAGTGCGCACCTATTCAGGGTTTGCTTTGCTCACCATGCTTCGGGCCAGTGAATGGTAAAACATGAAAAAGTGGTAAAATTGGGAAAAACTCATGTTTATCATGTGTTGAAGGTTGACATGTCAGCTTTTTAATTTGTGTCGACCTTTTGTCAATTCTGACTTAGTGTATGTCGAGCTTTTGGTGTTGACCTATTGACTGTTCTATCTAGACACTGTCTGTGAGCAATCCGGATGGTGGGGGTTATTCTTATTCCTTCGGTCCTCCGTGTATTCTCAAAGAGGACCAATGTTGCGCGTCTGCACATGCGCAGATGTAGGGTGCGTGCACCCACGGCGCATTTTCGATTTGCCGGGTGCATGCGGCATGCGGGGGGCGCCGGGCTGCCCCATTACCATATGGGAACGCCCAGTGTTCCATGGTGACGCGGGTGCGGGGGGGCTAGCAGCTGACATCACCGGATGTCAGCTTCCCCCCCATATCCGACCCAGCGTGCACGCATATGGATGTGACTTGAAAGTCACTTTAATATGCGTGTACCTTCCACAATTTTCGATGGTCGGCCACCATCGAAAGATGTGGGAGGTTCCCAGCGGCACACGAATGGATGTTTATGCTAAACAGCCATTCGCAGCCTGTGTGAGCAAACCTGCGCTGCAATGTGGGGGCGTCGGGTGGCCTTTGGTGGATTTGCAGCCTTGTGAATCAACCAGATTAACCCCCCGTGTTCCTTCTCGGAGCCTTGCTAATTCCCTTCCTTCCTAATAACTTACTACTGATATAAAGACCTGGCTGAGAAGCACAGAAGTGACCTATCTGACAATTCCTATAATAATGTGCACTGTTTTCTTTGTCCCAGTATTACTCAGGAGGCTTCCGTGTGACCTTTCTGCAGCTTGCACCATTTATCACCTACGGAGGAGACATTTCTAATAACTGTTGAAGAGTAAATCTTACCACCTGTTTCGCTGTGGTAATGAACCTGTCAGCTGGTGCGGGGATATGGTCTTTTTCTTCATGGGCAGCACAGATGTGAGGCCTATTACCACAGATAGCTACATGCTAATGCTTAATGTCCAGCCAAATGGACAGAACTCTCTGATTGTATTACAACCTTTCCAGATAGGCATGTAGCTTAGAAGGGGGCCATATGCTGTTTGCCTTTGGAGACTGCCCCCATTCTTGGGGAATTACTGGGAAAGACCAGGGAATATTGGGCTATAGTGGGTGCAGTGCTCGGCGAGGGGTGCCAAGGGGATGGGGGCTGTGTACTGATTAGCTGGGCCTGGCATTGTCCAAGGGCAGGATTCTCTAATATCCACGCCTACGGTCAGCCGCACATTGCCGGCTACCGCAGACATAATTATCACATATGCAGTTATATATGCGATAATTATGGCAAAGGACAGCTCTTGCGTTAAGAGCTGTCCTTTGCGTTGAGCCGGCGATGTGAAGCGGGTCTCGGCGGCTCCCTCACCCGGCTGGATGATGTGCTGCTGCTGCTGCTGTGGGCTGATCTCCTCCTCCCTGCACCCGGAAGAGGATTACAGCGCAGGGAGGAGGTCACAGGTCCGTGCAGCACAGCACAGGTGAGGGGATGTCCATGCGGGGCGGCAGGGGTCCGTTCGGGGTAGCGGTGGGTCGTGGTAGAAGCCCATAGCCCTATGGGGCATCGCCATCTTTTGCTGACGATGCCCCCAGTCGCCGGAACCCGTCGGGGAATCTTTAAAACATCCCAAAATGCGGTTAAACCACCGATAACGTTTTTTTTACTGCATTTTTAGCTTAGAGAATTCCACCCCAAGGGATCCATCAGGGGCACCACAATCTGTGGAGGGGAAGAAATGTCCCCTGGCATAGTATTTTTCTTCCTAAATTCTGCAATTATTGTTTTTATGACATCACAGCCAATTTCAAAAATTCACCACAGTGCCAATTTTTTTATCCGTGTTATGAATGGGATTGTGGAGACCTAGTATGCAGATGCCCAGCAGTCCTTTCTGCCTCCTGCGTACTAAGGTTTCACCTATAACAGCCACATTTGGGAAGATGAAATAGGTCCGCCTCCACTCCGGTGCCGCCAGGTCTTGATGACGGACAAGACTGCTGCAGGAGGCCTGACACTGTAAAAGAAGGGTCAGAGAGACTACCAAACACCGCCACCTATACATGGATTATTATGGGTCCACAGGAGCCATAATACATAGGGATAATATAGAATAATAACCACACTAATCAGGAATGCAACTATGCACAGAGATGATATGTAATAATAACTACGCTTGATTGGGAATGCAACAATGCACAGAGATGATATAAAATAATAACCACACGTGATTGGGAATACAACTATGCACAGAGATGGGTACTTGTTTCCTAGCACGGCGCCACCGATTTTAATTGTATTGATCAGGGCCGCAAAAATTGCGTCGATCGCATCGCATGCCAAATGAGACCCAATTTTACATTGATTACAATGTAAAAAAAAACCAAAAAAAACATTTTGATAGCAAACCCTCCCTGATGGGTGAAATGGCCCTCCATTGTTAACGCCACCCCACTATTGACGCCAACCCAAAGCGTGGCGAGCGGTACGCGTCCTCCGACCTTTTCATACCCCCACTATCCACGTCGGCGTGGAGTTGATCTTATATAGTGTGACGAGTGCAGCGAGCCCCGCGAGGGGACGCGCATTACTCCACAGGTAAACGCGTCGCCTCGCGGGGCTCGCTGCACTCGCCACGCTTCGGGCTTGATTGTCATATGCTCCCATACATTTCCAGGTTTTTATTCCCACCAGATATCTGGTGGTAAACAGGAAAGTCTTGAGAATGTTTTTGAAATGGAGGCACTGCGGCAGATATCACAGGTGCATCATGGAGATTTTTTTTATATTTTAAATTTGTAGACAGCCCCTAAAAATGGCTGTTTTCAGAGCATATCCCACAAATATTGTTTAATAAATTCTCCTCAAAATGTGACAATGCACCGTAAATGATGCTGTATGAGGATACTGCTAGAATTCAGTGTCTTTTGCAGGAGTATTATACAGGGGGGATACAGTCATTAGGTCTACACCAACTAGGTTGACAAGCATTAGGTCGACATCACTAGGTCGATAGGCAGCAAGGTTGACATGGTTTTAGGTCGACATGGGTCAAGGTCCACATGACACAAGCATTAAGTCGACACAAGCATTAGGTGGACATGGGCTAGGTTGACAGTCAAAAGGTTGACATGGGGTTTTTCACTGTTTTTTGAGCCGACATGTGCCGACAGGCGGTATTTCACTGGGGCATGGTGGGAGAATAAAATATAGTGTACCAGATCGACGGCTCTTGGACGCGGGTAGGCAATAGGTTATAGTAGTAGTAGATGATTACTGTTAATAGTTTAAAATAAAAATAGAAAAAAACCTGCTAGACGTAAGTTCTAAATGTATTGCATTTTGACACATATTCATTCTGAATGTAACTAACAAACAATATATGCTGTCTTGGACACATCCTGCCGACAAGTCGATAGTGTCGCTGTGTAGAAATACACATGTAACATAGTATTGCCTATTTACCTTTCTTGGTCTAGACTTTCAGTTATCTAGTTACATAAAACTTCAATATCACTGATATCATTGGATCTGTCGCAATTATATGGTTGTGATCTAGGAAGAAACTTTCACACTGGCGATTTGTAATATCTTATTACTGCAATCCTTACTGTGATGATTGAAGGTGTTTCAGTTTGTGTTGAACGCATTGTGTTTAATGTGCAATTTCTCAATAAAACACATATTGAAAAAAATATATATATAGTGTACCGAGTGTAGCGAGGCACCATGCCCGAAGCATGGCGAGCGAAGCGAGCCCTGCGAGGGGATGCAGTGCACTTCAAACTGTGTACATGTCGACTAAAAAAAACAATGAAAAACCCCATGCTGACCTTATGACTGTTTCCCTTGCCCATGTCAACCTTAGGTTGCCCATGTCGACCTAATGTATGTCGACCTAGAGCCATGTCGACCTAGACCCATGTTGACCTTGATCAATGCTTGTCAACCTAGTTGGTGTAGATCTAACAACCCACACCCAATACAGGAGACGAGGATCCCAAAGGCTGGAGACTATGATGGCAGAAGATGAGACAGGGGTGTAGACTTATGGTACAGGTACAACATCGATTATACTGTGCGGATGCCGCTGTTACTGTACCACGACAAAACAGATGATCTGGCACAAGCTGGAACTAAGGGTATGAAATTAATGGTATTCAACCTGTAATGGTCTGGAATGTAATGATCGGAAAGCAGAAAAAGTACAAGATTGGATGCTGGAATATTGGACAATAATCTGCAGCTGGTTTCCCCATCACCCGTCCCTCTCTACTGGAAATAATGCAGCAGTCAATCAGTTCCTAATGGTCAAGGGGCCCGATTCAGAACCATTCATGACGTCAGCGCCCATCCCCTTATCGGCGATCTGCAGTGGAAATAAAAATCAGTTTAGACTGACTTTTATTAACAAAGGCGCGAAAAACCATTTGATGGATCATCGAATGATTTCTCTCTCCCCATCGGCCACATTTGAAGGGATGTGTTCTCGTACACATTCCCTCCTCGCATGCTAGCGAGAGGATGCAGGTGGCGCAGGATGAATCCCAAACTTCAGGGCATTTCCGCAGCCCTGCTAGCATCATGGCGGAACTCCAGAGGGGTACGTATTAAAAAAATAAGTGCAGTGATGCAGGGGTCAATATTACCTATGTAAGGTTGCTAGAGCACATATTTTATCAATGCATAACAGTTTGCCACAACCAGTGGCCAGGCAGCGGTGAGAGGGACTGTGTATGCCTGTGGGAGGACAACGGCATCCTCAGCCTCTGACTGTACTGCAGTGTGCGTCTATCCAGAATAATGTCCTGGCAGGTTCTGCTGGGAAGACTGTTCTGCGTGGGTGACAGGCAGCTAAGACTGAAAAGTGACTCCTATCACAAATGCGCAACACGTCACCGAGAACGTCTCCTGATTAAAGCGTCTTCACCTTGGAGCTGACAGCCAAGGCAATGCTAAACAGATGTGACAGCTATGTAAAAATAATACATATAAAAAAAAAAAACAGCTGATGCTTCAGGATATCTAAAAAGCTTTCACAGCAGTAAAAAGATTAATGCATAGCACAGGATACAGTGATAGTCGCCAAACGTTTAACACCCTCTCCAGCCAAAATTATCCACTTGTTACCCCTGATGGCACTTAAGGCGGGCCGGGATGGATCAAAGCTGAAAATTACGTCAAATCTCCAAAAACTTGTCATTGGTGTCCTTCTCTATTCTCCCCATCTGTGCATAATAAATACATGGGTATAAATTGGCAGCGATGTTTCGATTTCAATATGTCAATATCTGTTAAATAAGTTGTGTTTGTCTATCAGTTGTCTAGTGAGAGCTGGAGTAAGCCCCTCCCCCCACCAGTTCTCACTGGCTGCCAAACACCTAGATACAGCTTCTCTTTAGGGATGGCCATTGGTGCAGTCACCATCGATGGTGATACTGCAACCAACCATCGATAGTATCAAACTATGTGATGGAAAACCATCGATAGTTTTAGCTGTCTGGCCAGTGTCTTATTGGATGAAAGTCTCTGAGTGCCAGCCAGCAAAAAATAAATAAAAAAAATTATATATATATATATATATATATATATATATATAAATGTCCATTGAGACCGCACTCAAGGTTCCATACTTTGAAAGGGGGTGCTCCACCAGATGAGCAAACATCAAGGCATAATATGAAGAAAATGGGCACTCACCAAGGTCTTATTACATCAAGTTATTCCAGAGTAATAGCCATATTCAACGTAATGTGACGTTTCGATCCAATAAAGATCATCACCAGGAATACATGCAATAGGGTCAGCACAATCAAACAGGCAACCTGGTATCCATCCTCCAAACAGGATACGAGTAAGGATATGATAAGTATCCTGTTTGGAGGATGGATACCAGGTTGCCTGTTTGATTGTGCTGACCCTATTGCATGTATTCCTGGTGACGATCTTTATTGGATCGAAACGTCACGTTACGTCGGATATGGCTATTACTCTGGAATAACTTGATGTAATAAGACCATGGGGAGTGCCCATTTTCTTCATATTATAAATATATATATATAAATGTAGAATAATGCGGCACTCCAGACCATTTCAAAACTTGAATAATTATTCTACCGTCTGTATTCCCCCTGGATGAAGGCACCCGACAAGTACTTGTTATTTCCCCAGTAGTATAGAGACAGAAAGGAGTGCCAACATATAGTGCGCAATTAAAACTCAGTGCAGAAAATGTGATTACACCATAAAGTAAGACATCCAGAACCTACTTATACCCCATTTACACCAAGGAATAACCCAGGTTGGACCCAGGTCAGCGTTGGTGTAAAAGGCGCCAACCCAGGTCCAGTAACACTGGTCTCCTACCCAGGTCCTGACCAGGGTTGAACACTGGTTGGACCTGGGTCGTAGGCGGTGTAAATGGTCCCAACCCAGGTTGGGACATCCAGGTAGTGCTGAAAGGATACCAGAAGTGCTGGATGCCTTTCCACAGTGCGCTGCAGTGGCAAAAGACAGCAGCCAGGAAGGATATGAGCAGTGCACACAGAATTCATAATTGGATGCAGTATCATTTATATATTTTTTTTTTTTGGGGGGGGGGGGGGCTGGGGGGAGCACATGGGAGATTCGATCTGCTGCTGCAGGGGAAGGGGCTGGGGGGAGCACATGGGAGATGCTGCACTTTTATACCGCTATGTGTGCTTGAGAACTGAATAAAACTGTTTGAAAAATATTTTACAAAGTAAACAAACCAACATTTTTCCATGCTAACTTGTCAGGTCTTTTAATTTTTATTTAAAATATTTGAGGGAAGGTTGGATGGCAGTTTATTGGTCCTAAAATGGACATTTTTAATGTCATCCATAGGGAAAAGCAGGGCTGACCCAGGTTCAGTGTAAACAGTGCAGACCTGGGTCCGACCTGGGTCACAGTGCTGTGTAAATGGGGTATGAAGCTGGGTCCAACCCTGGAAACTCCCATGTTCAAAGACCAGGGTCCGACCAGGGATTTTGGTGTAAAAGGGGTATTAGAAAGACATAAACTAACAGCAACAAAAGGTGTCTCACATACAGCGCTCTGTGTATAACCTTAAAGTAAAAATAGATATCACCATTTGTTTTCAAAGGTTTTCCCTTTAAATGGAGGTATCAAATCGGCAGGCTTTTTGTGGACCTGAAATGATAGCCACCCAATCTCACAGCATATGTAAGAGGGTGCAATGAGGAGAAATATAGTGCAAATTATCCTTGATTTACAAAAAGGAATTTAATAAACAGTCCGCACTTACAAAGTAAAGACTTTTAAAATCGCATGTATGACAATCCACCAGGCAAAAACAGCTCACAGTCAGATGGAAGAAGGGTCTTACAACCAGGGGTCCAACATCCAGTCCGGAGACCTCCATTTAAAGGGAAAACCTTTGAAAACAAATGGTGATATCTATATTTACTTTAAGGTTATACACAGAGCGCTGTATGTGAGACACCGTTTGTTGCTGTTAATTTCCCCAGTAGTGCCAGTTACAGATGTACCCAGTAGTGCCAGTTACAGATATACCCAATAGGATTTTAGCAAAAAAATAATATATAAAAGGACATTTTGGAGACGATGGTTTTCGGAATACTTTGGATAACGGATATTTGGATACTCAACCTGTACATATATATTATATTATATATTGTGTATATATATATATATACACACACACACGTATATATATATATATATATATATATATACACACACACACACACATACATATACATACTGTATATACATATCTGTATGGCTGCTCCTATGATGGTACGCAGAGAGAGGCAGCAGATGTTTAAGTTGATGCGGAAGGATGAGAATTAATTAAAACACATCCTGGTTTTAATTTGAATTATCTTTAATGTCTAATAATGATTTAAAATACACTATTTGGCTTCTGTGGTGTAGACTATATTAATATAAATCATTAATTATGAGGCCGGGGAGCCTTAGGAATCTGCTTTCCCGGTAAATGTTCAGCTGTGAGCTAGGAAAGGCTTCCATTACAAATGCTGCGGGACTCATCATGGTTGGCACCTGTATTTATTTATTATTTATTAACAGTTTCTTATATAGCGCAGCATATTCCGTTGCGCTTTACAATAGCAGACAGTCATACAACAAAACAGGGTATTTACAGACAGTCAAAATGTAGGAGGGCCCTGCTCGCAAGCTGGGTACCAGCCCAGCCACCATAAACCTGATGTTGGGGCAGTATGGCGGATAGGAGGTGCAGTGTAATGGCCGTGAGGGCAAACTGTGGTCTACATGAGAGGTCTTGTTGCATCCTACCCCTCGTACATGAGAGTAACGCATACAGCTATTTAGCCTATTTTCTATATTCCACTTGCAAGTGGTTTTGCAGAAGACAAAAAGTGCAATTAGTTAGTCAAATATATTGATCATTTTGTGGATTTAAGGTAAAAAGCCATTTGTGTGGTAAATAAACATATCTAGGATTTTGTTTTATAATTTGTGACTCTTGTGGTCATTGACACCCCCCCCCCCCCCCCCCCCCCCCCCCCCCCCCCCCCAGTTGATCTCTTCTCACCAAGCTGCTTGCATATTGTCGAGTAGCTCATCCCAGCCTTGTGCAGCTCTACAATTTTGTCCCTGGTGTCCTTAGACAGCTCTCTGGTCTTGCCCATGGTGGAGAGGTTGCAGTCTGTTTGGGGGTGTGGACAGGTGTCTGTTATACAGATAACCAGGTCAAACAGGTGCCATTAATACAGGTAATGAGTGGAGGATAGAAGAGCTTCTTAAAGAAGAAGTAACAGGTCTGTGAGAGCCAGAAAGCTTGCTGGTTGGTAGGTGTCCAAATATTTATTTAAATTGTTCCTGTTTCCAGTTGAAGTGTACCTATGATGGAAATTACAGACCTCTCTCATCTTTTTAAGTGGGTCAACTTGCACAATCGGTGGTTGTCCAAATACTTTTTTGCCCCACATATATATATATGTGTCTAGTGTCCGTTTGTCTCCAAAACACTACCATCTGTTGACAGCAAGTGAAACTACATCTACTAGCTTTCGAAACATTAGCTTTGAGCATGCTTACTAGTCTAATATAACCCACCACCATCACTAACACCAACCTCTAG
>NC_139225.1:25453879-25539900 GCF_055691185.1 Crinia signifera
AAGACCAGAATGCTGGGGGGGAGCAGTGCCTGCGTGTGCAACGTCATGACCGTGTGGTTGTGGATAGTGTTACGTGCGACGGCCACCATGGGGTTTGAGTAGCTGTGGAAGGGAGCTGACACCTCTGTACGTCCAGAGCGGCGGAGATACCAGCAGCAGGCGGCCAGACAGGCAGAAGGAGCAGCAACGTGGCAGGGAGGTGCTACCAGCGGCAGGCGGGAGGACAGACAGGCAGAGGGAGGGAGGCAAGTGGAGGAACAGAAGGGAGAAAGGCCGGTAACGTCACCAGGAGAGGCAGCTGCTGCTGCAGCAGCAGTGTTGTGTAAGTAAACAAATAAAACTAAATAGAAAAAACAAACTACATAAATAGTGATACTGATAACAATAAAAATGTTATTGTTTATTTAGATTATTTATTTAGACTATTGGATGTGCGGGTCATAGCACTACCTTTCCTTACCTTGCAAATGCTACGGGCGCACTTTTAGTAAGGCAGCTATTTTTGTCTAATATTTCAGGTTAGTCAATAAGCAGAGCAGTTTTTATGTTAAAGCAATGATGATTTAGCATGCAAAAAACTGAGAATAAAAAAAAAAGTTATTTGATGTGCAATTGGCCAGTAACAAAAGAATGTATTCTATTGGTGTTTGATTAGCTGCTCTATTCCCTCTTATAGCGGGGACTATCTGCTTACAGCAGCCCTCACAGACTTGGCATTTAGTGCCAGCAAGTCTCCCCACAGTCGGCAGCCGGAACGACATTAGCCAGCGGCATGTCACATTGTAAAGGGAGGTCTCACTGCCGCAAGGTGCACACCCATCAGCCCAGTATAGCCCCCTCACAAGCTAACGCACATCAGAAAACCGGATACAAGCTGACTGATGATGGGGATCAGTGCAACTAGAGAATCCCATTTCAGCGCCCCCCTGATTCCCCACAGGTGGGGCATCAAGATTCGCTTTGGGTCCACAACACCAAGCATTGGGTAACTATTACAGCTTTCTATTGACTTACCCACTATAAGCAGGGCAGGATTAAAGCAGGGGCAAAAGGGCTCAGTACCCCTGGGGCCCCCTATAGCTAGTGGCCCCCTGTGGCTGGCATGTATTTAAAAAAATATATAAATATATATTTTTTTTAGCGTAAGGTTTTGTGCGTGGGAGTGGGGTAGTGCTGCAGCTTCAACTATCTGCCAATGTGACAATGATTAATGGTGCTGAGCATCGGGAGCCAAGGTACACTGACTGCACAAGTGTGCAGTACATTGCTGGGAGCTGACTAAGTCCCATGACACTTTGCACAAGAGGTCAGAGGCTTAGAGGTTTGTGCTCAGCTCTGGTTTGTGGAGCTCACTACATGTTTCTCAGGCCCATGGAGGACAGCAGCAGCAGCCTAGTCATGGGAGGGTTTTTAATCAGAGGCTGCACTGGGACTGTGAGGTCTCCTACAGAGTAAGGTGCAGAGGGACAAACACCGGCTTTTCATGTGGTGTATGTGTGTGTGTGTGTGTGTATATATATATATATATATATATATATATACAGGGCTATTTTTGTGGCAGAACGGTCCGGAACGCCGTTCCTGAAGTTCAATTGAAAAATGACCTCACCAGGAACGGCGTTCCGGAAGTTCAACGCCGGGCGCAGGCTGCACGCTCAGAGATTATCTACAATGATAATCTCTGTTTCCGCGGTGGCAAGGAAGATGTACTTCCTGCCACCACCCCTTGGCCTCCTACTCCATGGATGCGCCTGACGTCAGTGTCAGTGCGCGTCCATGGTGACTCCTGCGCCCTCCACCCGCCGAGACACGCTGTCCCGCCCGGCGCCCGCCCGCCTCTCTTGTTGCTCTCTCCCGCCGGGCGCCCGCCTCTGTTGCTCCTCTCTCCCGCCCACCAGGATCCACTCTCCCTCCGCCTGCCTGCCTAAGGTAGCTTACTCTCCAGTCCCATCTGATCCTCAAGCCGAGCGGCAGCCTCAATTGCCTGGTACAGTAATTTACTGAACATCACTGATTAATGCAATTTTATCTTTAACACTGCTGTTGCTGTCTGAAACATCTCAGTGTGGCAGCATGGGCATCTTGGTGTGGGCCATATGTTTGGGCATCTCTGTGTGGGCTACATGGGCATCTCTGTGTGGGCCTTATGTATAATGGGTGTCTCTGTATGGGTCTTATGAATAATGGGCATCTGTGTGTGGCATATGTATAACGGGCATCTGTGTGTGGCATATGTATAAAGGGAATCTCTGTGTGTGGCATATGTATAATGGGCATCTCTGTGTGTGGCATATGTATAATAACTGTTACGGAGCAGGGCATATGTATAATGGCCATCACGGTGTGGGGCATATGTATAATGGGCATCACGGTGTGTGGCATATGTATAATGGGCTTGACGGTGTGGGGCATATGTATAATGGACATCACGGTGTGGGGCTTATGTATAATGGGCATCACGGTGTGTGGCATATGTATAATGGGCTTGACGGTGTGGGGCATATGTATAATGGACATCACGGTGTGGGGCTTATTTATAATGGGCATCACGGTGTGTGGCATATGTATAATGGGCATCACGGTGTGTGGCATATTTATAATGGGCATCACGGTGTGTGGCATATGTATAATGGGCATCACGTGTGTGGCATATGTATAATGGACATCACGGTGTGGGCCTTATGTATAATGGCCATCACGGTGTGGGGCATATGTATAATGGACATCACGGTGTGGGGCATATGTATAACGGGCATCTCTGTGTGTGGCATATGTATAACTGGCATCTTGGTGTGGGCCTTATGTATAGCGGTCATCTCTGTGTATGGCATATGTATAAGGGGCATCTCTATGTGTGGCATATGTATAACGGGCATCTCTGTGTGTGGCATATGTATAACGGGCATCTCTGTGAGTGGCATATGTATAACTGGCATCTCTGTGTGCGTCATATGTATAATAAGCGTTACGGTGTGGGGCATATGTATAATGGGCATCATGGTGTGGGGCATATGTATAATGGGCTTGACGGTGTGGGGCATCTCTGTGTGCAGCATATGTATAATAAGCGTTACAGTGTGCGGCATATGTATAATGGGCTTGATGGTGTGTGGCATATGTATAACGGGCATCTCTGTGAGTGGCATATGTATAACGGGCATCTCTGTGTGCAGCATATGTATAATAAGTGTTACAGTGTGTGGCATATGTATAATGGGCTTGATGGTGTGTGGCATATGTATAACGGGCATCTCTGTGAGTGGCATATGTATAACGGGCATCACGGTGTGGGGCATATGTATAATGGGCATCACGGTGTGGGGCATATGTATAATGGGCTTGACGGTGTGGGGCATCTCTGTGTGCAGCATATGTATAATAAGCGTTACAGTGTGGGGCATATGTATAATGGGCATCACGGTGTGGGGCATATGTATAATGGGCTTGATGGTGTGGGGCATATGTATAACGGGCATCTCTGTGAGTGGCATATGTATAACGGGCATCTCTGTGAGTGGCATATGTATAAGCGTTACAGTGTGGGGCATATGTATAATGGCATCACGGTGTGGGGCATATGTATAATGGAATCACGGTGTGGGGCATATGTATAATGGGCATCACGGTGTGTGGCATATGTATAATGCAAATCTCTGTGTGTGGCATATGTATAATAAGTGTGACGGAGTGAGGAATAATGTTTTTCTTTTTTTTCTCTATCTTTTTTTTTATGTAATGCCCCACCCATTTTGTAGCCCCTCCCACATCACCGCCCACTTTCTGCCCCGCCCACAGTTCCTGAACCTATTTTCCTACAAAAATAGCACTGTATATATATATAGAGAGAGAGAGAGAGAGAGAGAGAGAGAGAGATATCCCCCTTGCAGTTACCCATTGACCAAGTTTATACTGCCTTTACTCTGTGTTTTGACAGTGTAATATTCTCCCATGTAGTTTGTGGCCAGTAATGACAAGTGCAAGGCCCCCCCCCCCCTAAAGTCTAAAGTTCCCCGGACCCCCCAAAGGCTTAATCTGGCACTGACTATAAGGAATTCATATTAATTTGGCTATGAAAGAGCTCATAGACTATTAAAAATTACCCTCTGCATGGGAAGTAAATGGAGGAATATCACTTCCTTCGCTAATACTTATATTAAGTACATTTATAACCAGTACAACTAACGAAACTCATCCATATGTCTGCTTCTGTGTATGCTAACAGAATTGAGCTGCATGTTAATCAAACACCAATAGAATAATTCCTTTTGTTACTGGCCAATTGCACATCGAATTTTATAAACATCCTAGCATCTGATGATGTGTGGGTACTTGTGTAGTATCACGGTGCCCATCGCATCGCAGACCATAAGGCATGGAATGGTATGCGATGCGATATCGCGCGATGTTCCCCAATGTCATACAATTTTAAAATTGTATGGCATTGTATATGGCATACAATGCCATACAATGCGGTGGGATGTGATTATAACTTGTATAACTTGTATAAGCATCCTAATGGGTGCTTACAATGTTAAATGCACCCCCACGCCACCCCCATTATGAACGCGAACCCAAATCGTGGCGAGCGCAGCGAGCCACTGAGCCCGAAGCGAGCCGAGCTGACGCGCATAACTTCACAGGTATTCGCGTGCGCTCGCCACGCTTCGGGCTCGGTGGCTCACTGCACTCGCCACACTTTGTAAAATCAACTCCACGCCGACGTGGATAGTGGGGGTATGAAAAGGTCGGAGGACGCGTACCGCTGCGCTCGCCACACTTCAGGTTCATGTTTATACTGGGGGGTGGTGTGGGGGTGCATTTAATATTGTAAGCACCCATTAGGGTGCTTATACAATTTAACATCGCATAGGGGGCTTAAATCGCATCACATCGCAGTGCATCGGGTGTATGGCATGCGATGCGATGAAAAATCGCGCGACTAAATATCGGGGGCGCCATGATAATACACAAGTACCGATGTGTGACCTTATGCATGTTTACATTTTCACATTTCACAACTTACTTATATAAACCTGAAATAATGACTCAGAGACTTGGGTTTGGCAGAAGTTGTTAGCTGAATTTATTTAAAGCACTTTAAGCTAATTGATTGTACTATAATTCCTTAATTAATGGTGGCCCAGAAAGAACGGCTAGTGCTCTAAACTCCACCCCACGACTGACGTATGTAATGACATATTCCCTAAACAACAAGCGGTATGGCTCCACCTACTACATTGGCTGCCCACCCGACCGAATGGTCGCTGTCAGGGACGTGCAGTCAGGGGAGGCAATTTTTTTATTAGCTTAGGAGGCACCAAGAGCGGTGTCTCCCGCTGTCCATATTAAAGTAACAGACACAGGGGCGGGCAGTGGGCAGGGCTGAGAACCGAGCTGTAAAAGCTAGTTTAAAAAAGATGCATAGGCGGCACCTATAGCAGTGCCTCGGTGACTGGGACGTGCTTTCTGCCTATATGAAAGCACGCCCCTGTCACTGAGGCAGAAGTGATTGGTCACAGTGGCGCTGTCTCAGTGACACGGGCAGCTTTCATAAAGGCAGAAAGCACGTCCCTGAACCATGGCTCCTATAGGTGAGGTGCCGCTTATAGCACAGTGTTTTTAAAGGTGGACGAGCCGTGCAACCACTGCACAGCTCGTCTGCTGACTTGTATTGCCGGGTGTGGGGGGCGGAGCTGGGCTGAGCCGAGCCGCCAGCTCCCGCTGTTATCTGGCCACCAGCCGGCACCGGAACCCGCTCTGCTCCCCATTACTGTCCGTCCAGGGACTCACTGCCCGGCGCTCGGTCCTGTGCCTGGGTGCCTGTCCCGGGACGGGACGCTGCCGTCATTGCTGCCGTGCTGTCTGCTGCCTGGGTATCCATAAGCGGTGCCTGGGCTAAACGGTAATTTGTGTTTGGAGGGTGGGGGCTGTGTTGTTTTTTTTACTGTAGGTTTATTTGTGTTTGTGTTAAGAGACAGACATGTGTGTTTGTGTTGTGACAGAGGTGTGTATCTGTATGTATTTGTGTAAAGTGACAGGTGTGTGTTTGTGTAATGTGACAGATGTGTGCACTGTTTCTGTGTGTTTTTTAAATGAAGTATATTGGCCCAATGTACTGGCCTCTGAGTTTATTGGCTGTGCGGGATGCTGGCTGAACTCAGAGGTTCTTTTAAAGAGGCAGACATTTACAAGGCAAAACCATGCATTGATTGACCTTTTAAAAAAAACCTCAGAGTTCGGCCATCACCCCGCACAGCCACTGAACTCAGAGGCTAGAACTTCATTTAAAAATATACTTATTTTACACAAACACACAGAAATCATACACACCTCTGTCACAACACAAACACACACAAGTCTGTCCCTTAAGAGGCTAGTTCTAGTTAGTACATTTGGCTGCATGTTTTTTTTTTAAGTGAAAAGGTATGTGGGCATATCCCATGGAGGCTTGGTGGAGCCAGCGACGACGGGTCTGTGCCGAGCGCTGGGTCCAGGAGCTGCTCTGCCAGGTCTCTGCTGCTTATGCAGGGGGCAGCTACCGCACCTGCCTGTCAGTGCAGAAACAGCCCGAACCCAATGCTCCCCACAGAGCCTGGCGGCACTGGCTCCACCAAACCAGTGCCTCACCAACCACAAACCTCACCGCACGTCACTGGTGGCTGTCCCCGAGCGGGTGATCCAGCAGAGGCCTATAGTCAATGAAAGGTGAGCGCATCGAAAACTACCGATGTGATGCATAATTATCGCTTAGTGAAGTCCTAAATCAACAAATCTGCCATTCTTTCCCGCCTTTCAGCCAACGCCAGTCAATAGCTCATCTGAGCCCCAATATTACAGCGGAGCTGTATGCCCCATCAGGTTTCTCCTGCCATTTTGGGGTTGGTGCTTGCTAGTCCTGGCTACTGCTACTTCTATGACAATATAACACTAATACCTGGCATAAATATAGAGGTGCAGGGGACGCAACTGCCATAGGGTGCCTGTCCACTTGGGGGTGCCCTAGGCCCAGCAGGCAATTCCATGGCATCCTTTTTAATTTTTTATTTATTTTAAAGAGTAGGGAACTAAGCAAATGGAGGCAGACAGACAGGCAAGCAAGCAAGCAAGCAAGCTATCAGACTATACCCCCCCCCCCCCCACCCGTCTGTCCAATATGCTTCTCTGTCTATCCATATACCCGTCCATCTGTCATTCTATGCCCCTTCCACCGTCCATCTATGCCCCCATATAAATTTCCATTTGTCTGCCTTTAGCCCCTCTTCATTCCCCAATATGTTTCTTTGTCCATCAGTCTATGCACTCATATGGTGCTCTCTCCATCAATATATGCCCCCATATATAGCACCCTTTTATATTCCCCCCTCATATGTCTGTCTATGTCCCCATATGGTGCTACATTTGTCTGTCCGCCTTGTACTCCATCCCCCATGGGCTCTCTTGTGTGACTATCCCCCTACCCCCATTGTGTACTGTAATCAAGTAGTGTCATTCGCTTGCTCACCTTCCGTCTTTTTCTCTGTCTTTCTCTCTCTCTGACACTGTCTCATTCTCTCTCCCTTCCTCCTTGAGACTGTCTATGGTTTCTGTTTCTATTCCCTTGGCACGGTCTTACTCTCTCTTTCTCCCGACACTTTCACTTTCTTTCGATCCCCTTTCTCACTCCCGCTCGCACCCCCTCTCTCTCTTGTTCTTCCCCCTCTTTAACTGTTTCTACCATTCCCTCTTTTTCCTTGAAGCCCGATCTCTCTCTTTCCCTGATGCCCTGCTCTCTCTCTCTCTCTCACCTATTTTTCTCTCTCTTTCCCCTACACCCTCTCTGTCTCTCATTCCCCTCACTTTTTCTTCTGCTCGTCTAAGGGGCATTGTAGTAACAATGGTGGGGGGATTAGACACGCCCACAGGTGGAGTTAGACACGCCCTTTGGGTGGAGCATGGCACACACCCTCAGAGCTGCAGGACATTCTACTACAAGCTCAAATCTCCCTGAAAATAGTTTTCAAAAGTAGGCAAGTATGGTTTAACCCCTCACAGCCCTGGCCACAGGGAAGGGGTTCTGCAGGCAGCATTTGCTGCAATCAAGAGACATAAAAGACGGGACAAGGGGCACCACTGCAGTGGGGTGCCACATGGGCACGGAGTGAGAATATAATAGTGTGTCGAACGCACTTACACAGTGCCCATATCGACATGTGTTGACATAGATATGAAAAAAAACTTAAAAAATACATGTTGACCTTGTGGGTGTCGACAATGCCCATGTTGACCTTAAGCTTGTTTCAAACCATTTGCCAATGTGGACCAGCGGCGTAACTACCTAATTTGCGCCCCACTCACCGCAATTTTTTTGGCATATGTACTAACATATGCGGCTGGCATTGCGATGCGGTGACGGAAGCCCCCCGCGATACCTGTACTGTGGTCTGCGGGGGGTCTCCGTCACCTCCCAGCCGGCTTCTGCTGCTTTCACGCCGGGGACAGCTAAGCAAGCTGTCCCCGGCGCTTCCTCCTAACCCCCTGCAGCCGGAAGGACGTCCGGCTGCGTTGCTAGGGGGAGGAAGGGCTTACCTTCCGGGGTCCAGGAGGACCTGCAAGAAGGTAAGCCCAAGGGAGGGGGGAAAGGGGGTTTCGGCGAGGCGGCGGGGTTGCGGCGGGCGGTGAAAAGAAGCCCATAGGCTTCTATAGGGTATCGCCACCCAAAGGTGGCAATACCCTGCCCTGCGATATCGCTGCAAACGGGTTTTAGTACATAGGAAAATGCGGTAAAACGGGGGTTTTACCGCATTTTCCCTTTAGTACATCTCGCCCTTAGGCTGCTTCTGCAGATGTTCTGAAACATGGTTTAAATCTCCTGCACCTGAGCAATTATCCGCCGCTAAGAAATGACTCCATAGACATGGATCCGTTATTGCTGCCGGACCACACAAAGCTCTGAATTATTGACGTGCTTCTCCGTAGCTGCTTATCTGCTGTGTGTGTGATAAACTCTCGCACAACGCAAAACCTGAATCGCAGGAGAAGCCGCCACAATAACCTGCGCTGTGTCATTCCCAAGTGTCTCATGAATTGTCACAGCAGCAGCAGCAGTCCGGTGACACAGTAAACTATTAATACCTCTATAACGTCAGCCAGGACAGAGGAGAGGGGCCGGGGACCATCCGGGCAGCTGATTTACTGCATGCGAGGAAGGACGGTCGCTGGGTCTCTGGCTGGTTTTGTAGAGAATTATTGGTGCGGGGACGAAGGTAAGTTTACTTAAAACATTCTAAACGCGAAAAATGGTCCATAGCAACCAATCAGATTCTGTCTATTATTTACTAGGACGCAGTAGAGAAATGCTCCCCGCTGCCGCCAATATCTGCTTTGGTGGAGATTGTCTAGTGTGTATGGGTGCGCCATATCCAGAGACTACCAGCCCGCAATTTTGCAGTGGTCCCAGATTAAAGGGTCTTCATCAGTGTCGTTTTATTCCTATGGCAGCAGCAGAAGTCTGACCTGCCAGTCACCCAAGGCAGTTCCATTTGGAGGTGTTCTCTCGGTTGCAGCCCATAGAAGCTGGGGGCATGGGCATGCGCCAGTCCCCCGGCAGGGAGCGGTGGGGAGCAGCGGCAGGGGCAGAAGGAACCAGCGTCTGGGACCAGGAGCGGCGGTAGTGGAGGGGGGACGGCATCATGGCCAGCGGCAGCACCCCTCCTACACAAAGGTATGAAAAGGTCAACACGAGTATTCACAGTTTTTGGGTGTCAATGTTGACAGAAACATGAACCCCCAAATAATGTACCACATACCCTTGCATGGATCACATCACTCGCCCTGCTTAAGGATTTACCACATGGATGGTAAACCATGAAAGAGTCCCAAAAATTTAAAAACTCATGTCAACTTTAGTGTAGACCTATCGTCATGGCCGACCTTGTGCATGTCAAAGGCTTTGAAAACCCCCGTCTATAACTTTTAAATGTTAAATAAAATATTGGCTTTCGATCTATGGCTTTCGATCTATTGCATTTTTAATAGGATATTAAGTATAATTTTTTATCTTACTTCTGATCTGTTGTTCTCCAAGCGAGGGATAAAAAAAAAAGAATTATCCCAAACACAAAACAACACATCCACCCATTAGCGCAGTCCGTCACTAATTGATTATAGTAGGGGAACCCCAACCAATCATAAGTACCCAGCATCAGAACCCGTTTGTGATTGGCTGGCAGAGATGGGGTCTTTGATCATTGAATGAAAAAAAACTGTGTATATTGGATTTTTCTTTGTTTCAGTTCTCTCATCTCACTGGCTTTGAAGCAATTTCAAGGATCTAAAAAAAAAAAAAAAAAAAAACATTTTTAGTACTTTCGACAACGATTTACTAAATTGGTCTATCCCGGCTTTCCACTTCACGCTGAGATTGGTGATTGCTGTGAGTTTGTGATGTCTGGAATTTTTCTATCTTTGGAAAAACTGGTGATTTATTTCTCAGTCGATTTGCCATTAATAGATTTTGTGTTTAGCAAATAGACTTCTATACAGTAGCGCAGACTGTATACAGCTGGCAGACATCACTGTTTGTGCTGCTGCTGCTGGTGTTTCACTTCAGAGGTGTAAACACATATATTGGGGGTTATTCTGGTTGATTTGCAAGGCTGTGAATTCGCTGCCTTGCGAGTCCATAACCCCACCTTGCAAATGGACGCCACCCATCCGTAGCGTGTGTTACATAAACATCCATTCGCAGCCTGCGGGGAACACCCACATCATTCGCTGGTCACCGGCCAATGAATGATGCGGAACGTGCACGCATATATAAGTGACTCTCAGGTCACTTAGATTTGTGTGCACCCTCGGGAGGAAGTGGACGGGCAACTGAAATCCAGTGATGTCAGCTGCCCGCCCCTGGCACCGACGTCACGGGCCTATCACCATGGAAACGCCTAGCGTTTACATGAGAACACCCATAAAATGCTGGGCGTTTCAAGGGCGCGACTATCCACCGCCATCCCAAGCCCCCCCGGCCGCAGCTTTGGGTGCATGCACCCAGCGAACAGTCTGCTTGCCGAGGCCATACGCACTTGTGCAGAATTGACCCTGCGCTTGCGCATACGTCCACCATCGGTCCCCATGCAAATGTTCTGGTCTGTGCAACAGACCAGAATAACCCCATAGTATCATCTTTATATATGTCTAGTGTCCACGAGTCTCCGAAACACTGTCCTCTGCTGGTAGAGCATGAAACTACATCTCTTTCTCACACATGCACAAACACAGAAGGTAGCAGACTAACTTTCAAAGCTTTTGCTTCGAGCGGGCTTAACAGTATGTGCATATCCTTCAACAAGGTTTAAAGTGGACCATTAGAAGTGGTGGAACTCATTTCCCCCCACCACTACCCATTAGACGGATCGAGGGCTTGTGCTAGGGTATTCAGCACTTTCCCTGCAAACTTTAAATTTGTGTCCCACTGCTTATACTTCATAAAGGGGTGTGTCCTCACAACAATGGAGCCTGGCCACACAATCTTTCTCACCTTACACAGCACGTAGTGCACCTGATTCAAATTACACCACATACTATTATTTATTTATTAACAGTTTCTTATATAGTGCAGCATATTCAGTTGCGCTTTACAAAGGGGACAGTGATACAACAAAACAGGGTATTTACAGACAGTCAAAATGTAGGAGGGCCCTGCTCGCAAGCTTACAATCTATAGTGCCCCTTATTCACATTACATCATTCAGTAGTGCCCCTTATTCATATTATGCTACACGGTAGTACCCCTTAGACACAATACACAGAGTAGTGTCCCTAATACACAATTGCTACAGCATTAGTGCCTCTTACACATAATGCCCACAATGCACCTTATGCATAATGCCCATAGGAGTGCTGCATATACACCTTATGCCCATAGTAGTGCCTGTTATGCATATCACTACCGCAAGGATTTTGCCAGAGCAGCCCACCCACCATAATAAAGTTAAGCACCCCCTTACCCCTCCGCATGCTGCCGCCGCTGCATTGAGAGACCCACAGTGCAGATCTCCTCCTGGCTCCATCTCCTCCTGCAGTGCTAATGAAAAATGACCATCAAAAAATGGCTGTCCGCTAATAGCAGACAGTTTTTAAGGATGCTAGAGGAGGCAGTATGGGGGGCAGCCATTTTTGAGGAGCGGTTTTCATTAGCACTGAAGGAGGAGACGCAGCCAGGAGGAGACGCAGAGCCTGGACCGCAGTGCACTGCACATACAAGTAATAGGTGAGTCCCAGGCCACAGATGCGGCAGCAGCATAACCATAGCCCCGCAGACCAGCGCCGACACTAACTCATTGCCTCCCCGCCACAGCGGAGTCTGTGGGGCTATAGTTACGCCACTGCTTACATGTACCCTATTGGGATTCTCTCTTTGGGATGCCAGCATTCAAAATACTGACAATGGCATCCAAAAGGAGAGAATCCCAATAGGGAGAAGGTAAGTAACATCCATATGGATGCATCCCATATGTAGACGGATGCATCACATCCTGAACTGGTATTTGGTAGTCTACATACTGTAGGCCCTGATGTACCAAAGCAATTCCTACATATCATAATGTTGTCTACATTATGATATAATAAGACATGGGAAATGCTATTTTTCCAAACAGGATTCATACCATGGAAAATCATGGGTGAAATGTAATAGGATGAGAGATTCAGAAAGTGAGAGATTTGGTAAGAAATTTCCAGGTTTTTTTAAAGCAGCAATCATTTACACTTCAAAATCAAACTGGTTTTGCAGTGTAAATGATTGCCGCTTTAAAAAAAACCTTCTTACCAAATCTCTCACTTTCGGAATCTCTCAACCTATTAGATTTCACCCTATATGTTTGAACTTGTACGCATCTCATTTTACCATTCTTTTCTTTTTTTTTCAAATGAATTCTGGAGGCCTGCCATGCAAAGCTTTTCAGGGCAGGCCTGACCATTACACCAGGTACGCAGATACATAGGGCACCACACTGTGGGCACCACCACTACCTTTTCCGTATACACCCAGCTTCCAGGTCATTGGCCCAACCTCACTCCCAGGACACTGCTCTAGAGTAGAAACTGGGCACCCACCCCACATTGTGGGTTGAAGAGCACTCTAGGAGGACCCTTCCCCATCCTGCGTTATCCATGCGCAGTCACTATAGCTGCACTTGCAGCTGCCCTGCGCAAAGAGCACAACTACTGTGGGGACTGTGTATAAGGAGTACTACTGTGGGCATTGTGCATAAGAGGCACTACTGTGGGTTTTGTGTATAAGGGGCACTACTGTGGGCATTGTGTATAATGGGCCCTATTGTAAATATTGTGTATAAGGGGCATAACTGTGGGCATTGTATATAAAAGGCACTATTACGGATTTTGTGTATAAGGGGCACTACTGTGGGCATTGTGTATAAAGGGCACTATTGTGAGTATTGTGTATAAGGTTCACTACTTTTGGCATTGTGTATAAGGGGTACTACTGGCATTGTGAATAAGGGACACTACTGTGGGTATTGTGCATAAGGGGCACTGCTGTGTGTTTTGTGCATAAGGGGCACTACTGTGAGTATTGTGTATAAGGGGTACTATTGTGGGTATTGTGTATAAGAGGCACTGTATTGTTATCGTAATAAGTGATACTACTGTATGGTGTAATATGAATCAGGGGCACTACGAGCGATGTGATATTAATAAGATTGTGCTACTGGGTGGCATACTTTTATATGGGAGGTACTATAGTGGGGCTGTGTCCCTTGCTTGTGAGCTAACACCCCTTGGATCATAGCAGCCCCTTGTATCGTAGCAGCATGCGGAGTAGTGGCTGTCAGAATGAGGGGAATAGTTCCAGCTAAACACTCCAGTTATCTCAATGTTGTTATTCATCTGAGCTGCCTCTACAGCAATGCCTAGCACTGCCATTATACCGCGACACCGTCCAGAGAGAAGGTGGTAGAGGGACTGCGCCACATATCACCTCGCTCTCTCCTAATTCCATGGTTCAGAGCTCACTGTGTTCAGGGATGAGCCCCAGAGCCCTCTGGAACGCCACCTCGCAGACCGTTACCTCAACCTAGTCTGAGGGAGACGGTTCCCAGAGCGCCGCAAATAAGCAGGCAAAGCTAGGAACCACATTGTGAAAATTATAGTCAGTTGGATTTTACGTGCAGGGTAAACGCAGGGCCCAACATATAATTCAGCATCTCCCGCACTGCCTTGTATTACCGGCTGGTAGACTAAGACAGGGCATATCATGGGGAAGAGAGCCCCCCTCCACTCTCACCAACCCCCCCCCCCCCCATTCTTCCCGCTCCATGTGATTTAGTCTCTCCCTAGACAGCTACATTTTCAGCAATTTGTCGTGTTTTGCCATGTCCCCACAGCCGATTCAGAAGAAAATGAATTGTAACTTGGCAGGCTCATTCATCAGCTGTAGGGTATAGTGACAGACAATGAGAGGTGGGGGTGGGGGGGGGGGGGGGGGGTAGTCGCTGACAATAGTCAAGAGGGGGTTCTGTGTCTGAACAATACGGAGCATTGGGATATGTGTCATGTTCTTGTATCTCGTTCCTGGAACCTGGGACTACAAGGTGCAAGAGGTGTAACCAGCACTCCGGGGGTGTCCCTGCGTCTGATCCTGGGAAGTGCCCTACAGTGTGTTTACCATCTTCAGTGCCAGGCACGAAGCCATTTCCTCCCTGTCACATGCATAATAGTCAGCAGCAGCTGCCGTTGCTGAGCGCTGTTCTGGTTTGCAATGGGCGATCGCAGGGGCTGATGTACCAAGCTTTGTAAAGTGATAAAGTGAAGGGAGATAAAGGACCTTATTTTGATTCATTCGGTGCAGATACATTTCTGGGTTAATGCACGCACCCTACAAAGCGGGCGAGGGGGGGCTGGGGGGGCGGAGAAGGGGCAGGGGGCGCCGGGCAACCTCATCACCATATGGGAAGGCAATTCGCAGCCTTGCGAGTCAATGAGAATAAGGTCCAAAGTGCCAGCCAATCAGCTCAGAGCTGACGTTTTACACTTTGCGTTTGAAAAAATGACAGAAGCGGGTTGGTAGTCTATCACTCTCCACTTTATCACGTTTCAAGGCTGGACCTATGGGCCTAGAATCCCGAACCCACTTCATGTAAACAGAGCAGGGAGTCCTCATGAGAACTGAACGAGCCTGATTCAGCATCAATTGTCCCCCAGCGAATTTGCTGCAGGGACAGATTGCACGCGTATTGGGAATATACGCATGTGCTGGGCCGCTGTGCGAATGCCTTTGGTGACTATAACAGTCGCCGAGTACGAAACAAAAATGATGGGTGCGCCCAGAAAAATGCTGGGTGTCCCCATACGAAAGCAGGCAAGCCAAAGCCTATATGAGGCAGGCTGCTGACATCACATGACATCAGCGCCCGCCCCCCGTTCTCAGACATTTCCAAGCAATATAAAAGTCAGTTTTATTTTATTTGCAAACGGGGGAAAAAAACATTCAGCGGTTGTTGACCATCGAATGATTATTCCTCTGTGCGCTCACATGCTGATGGTGTCAGCGTACACATCGATTCTCATGCTTCCTGGGGGATTTGTTAGGTAGCAGGGGGGGCGGCAACATGCAGTTGCACAGGAATGGAGTGAAATGAACAGAAAGACCCGTTCTCATTACTATTACTGTATTCACACTATTTGTTTGTATAGCGCCAACACACAGCACTATGGGGGAGCAGAACACAAAGCAATGTCATGTCGGGTGGATGGGACCTCTGTGTAGGGACCGTCAGTGAGGATTCTCTGCAGTCAGGTGGGGACCACTGTGTAGGGACCGTCAGTGAGGATTCTCTGCTGTCAGGTGGAGGGGACCTGTGTAAGGACAGTCAGTGGAGGGGACCTCTGTGTAAGGACAGTCAGTGAGTATAAGGCGTCTAATGCATTATTGAGATGAACCTTTTCTTTCAACTTAAACCATGATTACCCCTAGCAGTAAATCACACGGACACATGACCTGAAATAACTCACACGGACACGTGACCTGAAATAACGACACGGACAACCACTGCATAAGTTTAAAAAGGTAAAGGGTATTTATTGTGGTATGACCCTATTGAAAGGGATGGCCTAGAGAGCGCTTGACGACCAGCCAGTCATAAACGTTAGCAATGGCGGCGACTACAACGCCCCAACTTGTAACTAGGGCGAGGAACCGCCCCCATTGAATTCAAAGCCAGCCTGCGCTGTGACTGTCTTGCCGCCCCTCCTAGGGCCTAATGAGGACAGTTCTAAAAGTGTCCTGCGTCCCCCCTCGGGGGCAGAACTCACCAGCCTTCCTGGCAGAGGGTGGCAATACCTCACAGTGACCACCTGTACTTCAAACTGGACTGCTGATCGAGAGCGCCCTCCCGCCAATTAATATTAAAATTGATGAGAGCCAAATTTGGGTGACGGCCGAAAGGCCATGTGGTAGGTTAGCACAAGGGAGGGAGGGTGGGAATCCAGACTCAAGAGGAAGATGGATCACCTGACTACCTCTTATATACCTCCACCTAAGCTACCACCCCTTCTACACCTGATTGGCTACCCCATCTACACTGCACTTCTATGGGTAAGTGACACTCTGATTTCTATCTTTGTCATACCATCTCAAACTGCACCGACTCTTATATTCCCTCATGCCTAGGCAGCCCTCGCTCTCTCTAAGGCGTCTAATGCATTATTGAGATGAACCTTTTCTTTCAACTTAAACCATGATTACCCCTAGCAGTAAATCACACGGACACATGACCTGAAATAACTCACACGGACACGTGACCTGAAATAACGACACGGACAACCACTGCATAAGTTTAAAAAGGTAAAGGGTATTTATTGTGGTATGACCCTATTGAAAGGGATGGCCTAGAGAGCGCTTGACGACCAGCCAGTCATAAACGTTAGCAATGGCGGCGACTACAACGCCCCAACTTGTAACTAGGGCGAGGAACCGCCCCCATTGAATTCAAAGCCAGCCTGCGCTGTGACTGTCTTGCCGCCCCTCCTAGGGCCTAATGAGGACAGTTCTAAAAGTGTCCTGCGTCCCCCCTCGGGGGCAGAACTCACCAGCCTTCCTGGCAGAGGGTGGCAATACCTCACAGTGACCACCTGTACTTCAAAACTGGACTGCTGATCGAGAGCGCCCTCCCGCCACAGCTGGGTTCAAAAATTGCCACTTAAAGACAATTACTGTAGAACCCAAGCCCGCCAAACCAATCAATAACTAAGTCAACCAGAGTAACACAAACCTAATCCCCTATCTGCAACAACTGAACAAGTCCTGAAATAGAACGGCCATGCCTGATTCCGACAAATGTACACCATCACTTCTGTAGAAGGATGGGGTCTCCAGTGCTAAAGAGGGGTGTCTAACCGCTGTGCCTCCCATGGACGTGACCGCTTTGGAGACCGCAAAGTTGACCTTGCGTCTGATCTTCTCTAATGACTTGGGGTTCCAGCAGCCCCTCCAGTTGAAACGAGGCACTATGTCGGACCAAACTATCCGCAATCCAGGCCAAAGGCCTACCAGAGTATTAAGATCAGCCTTGATCCTCAAAATAAGGCCTATGCTGGTTCCCCGGCCTAATTCGTTACCTCCTAGGTGTATCACCAAAACATCCGGGCGACCCCAGCGACGCTCTTTATCTGACAATAATGGTAAAAGACCATTCCACCGGAGACCCCTGACACCGAACCAATGTGCCTGCCTTCGCCCCTAGCTCTGCCCGGGCCCTGACAGCTAACTAATGATTGGATGCCCAGAAAATTTATGAATGCCCTACGAACCAGACAGTGGCATGAGTCGTTGAAGGGGGGGGAAGGGCTGAAAAAGAAAACCCTAACCGGTTAGCATTCAAACTTAAACTGTATAAATGCACAACGTAGGGTTAGACATATAATGCACAACATGAATTAGTACACTAGAATCCAAGTGAAGGGGAAAACCTTAAAAAACCTCCGGTGGACTTGAGGGGGGGGAAGCCAATTGTAATCAGCCCACTATCGGAGGAAAAATTAAAAAATTCCCTTCACACCGTCGATTCCGTAACGCTGCCGTTACAAAACCGATTGTAAACATAGTTTTTGGATCCAGCGCCGAAGGCGCGTGCTAAACCTTATCTAGACGTATATAAGATTTATAAGCGGAGGACTTCCAGCGGCCGAGTTGCTGAATGGCATTCACTGGAAGGCCCTCCGCTGCTGCGTTGGTGGCCGCACCAATACGGAACGAATGCGTCCCGTAATCGGCGACCTCCAAACCCAACGCAGCCACACAGCGCTTAAACACAGCAGTGAATTGAAAGCGCGTCACAGCCATGTATCAGCATGTGCGAGGAACTGGGCCGTAGCGGCAGGCCCCAAAGGCAGATATGCCGTGGCCAGCCGCACGGCGCAGATCCCCTTTCCCGCTAGGACTTAAGGGATGCCAGCGGCCTCTGCCCAACTGATCGGTCACAGACCGGCGGAGCACACAAAGGACGAACCGTCCTGGAAGACCATGTCTTCGAACCGCACCTAAATCAGTGGCATTCTTGCTGGCCGCAACCAGCCCGCCGACCCTAAAGTCCCTAAAGAACGCAAAAGAGAACGCCACCCGACAGAGTGACGTCTCTTCTGTGCCCTCCGCTACGCTCTGAACACAGGCTACAATTTCCACCGCGTCTACAGCTCGATGGGCTTGCGGGAATCCGCTGTCATAGTCTGTACTCTCGCCCACCAATCAAAGCCCTTGCTAGCGCAAAGGCTTTGGTGGGGTCCCGTTCTCTGCGTAATTTAGCACGGAATATATCCCAGCTTATGCAACAGCCATGGCCGATGGATAGTCCCGCGCCATAATGCCCATACCCGAAAACAGCAACGATCATTGACCGACTTCCGCTGTTCCCCGGGGACTCCTAAAAAAGGCCGCCACGTCCTGCAGCGTGGCTGCATGAGCCCTACTGGTGGAGAGGGCCAGGGATGGCAAGATAATCCACCCATGTCTGCTCTACGATCTGCCCTACAGGACATGTATAAGTGAGCCCAAGGGGCGCAGCAATCGGTACCAACCCGCGAAACTTCGCAAAGTAGAACCGCGACAGGGCATCGTCGATGCCATGGTCGACCCCTGTAATGTGCTGCGCCAAGAAATGTATGATGCACTGTAAGCGGTGCAATACCAAATGTCTGAGCAGTGTCAGGGGTGAAAAACGGTGCCCTGTTTGTTAGTGGTGTGTACCCCACCTAGGTTATGTCACCATAACCTCCCATCTGGCTTGCTAACGTATGAGCCCACCATCCCACCGCTACAGTGATGGGAAAGAACTCTAATAGCCGCAAATTGGCCGTGAAACCCCTCCCAATCCATGATTGAGGCCATGGGGCCCAGCGCCATTTGCCCAGAAAAATGCCCCGAAACCAGCCGACCCCGGGGCCTGCGTAAATACTGAAGGCTGGCTATGTCGAAGACATGACGCACGGTGGGCCCTTGGTCCTGGCGTAGGCCACTGACGCCCCCAAGTTAGGGTGTCACGGGAGGAGGCAGGAACGGACCCCATGACCCACTTGGCCCTGAGTGCATGGTGCCCCAAATTTGTGGACCAACCCGGGTGCTTTATCAACAGCTGATAACGCACTTGCAACTTAATCAGTAATAGCATCGTTGGTGGATGCCCCATGAGGGTAATACAGGTGCTGGCTTAACCGGTGTTCACCCGAAGCCTTCCTGGGTACTATTCCCAAGTGGAATAACACATGCTGGGCCATGGGTCAGCCGTGCACGGGCCTACCATTCTGCCCAGCGCTGCCTCAGCTCACACCTCATGTCTCCCCACCTCGGGGGCATGCACCACTGATTTAAGAAGTCTGGGTGGAACTACCCTGGCGTCGCCGGGATGGGCAAATTAAAACCGTAACTAAACCTTGAACAACAACAGGGCCTCTTCCCTGTTAGCGTAGGCATGTATACGGGGTTGCCAGCTCAAACAGGACTATGGAGATGTTGTCTCACTTAGAGCTAGTGCTGGCGTCGCCAGCGGGGCGGCTTTACAGGTCTTAGCTGGGTGACTGGCCCCCCCAATTACAGCATTCGTGGCGAAAAGGCATTTGCCGCCTCTATCACACTGCATCGTTGAAGGCAAAGCATTTGCCTTTAGCGGCTGGCTTGCACCCTTATTGCCAGGGGGAAACTGGAATCACGGGATGGGACTCATAAGCAGCGTGGCCTTCACCCATGTCCCGCCACCATATCCTGACATGCTTAGGGCCCTCGGCCGTAACCCGTGTGCCGGTGTGGATCAGACTAAATTTCCCGTCATAATCCCTCAGAGCCGGAACCTTGCAAGCTAGAAAAACCTGTGTACCAGGGACATGTACCGCCTAACGTTGTTGCGCTTCTTGGGTCTAGGGTCAGCAATGGCCCGCTGGAAACACTTAACCCCGTGGTGAAAACCCGGATACAAGCTTTCACCGGCACCGGCCGATTTCTTGGCCCTGCCGCCATAAGTTAACGTGAAAACATCCTGAACTTACTTTGGCTCTTTTCCCTTAGCGCCTTTATGGAGACCCCTGTACCCTGCGGTGTTGCTGTGACTGACCATGTCAAAGGAAAGCTGGGACTCAGCGACGGGTTTAGTCTTGCTAGCCCGCTTTCCCCCGCCCCTGCTTGCTGTGCAACTGCGCGCGCTACAATCTTGGCAAACCTGCGGGGGCGTCCAATGGTTCCTGACCTCTCGCAGCGGCGGAGGAATGGCCCGCAGAATATTCAGAGGTATCATATTCATCATGCTCACCATCACCCGGAGGGTTGACAGCATCCGGAGACCCGGTCTCATGCGGCGTCCCTGCAGCAGCTGCAGTTGCCTGCGTAATGTTCTCTCCAGAATGATGATCCACGTCCGTGGCTGCCCGCCGGGCAACTGATGAGACCTCGGAAGAAACATGTAAAGTGGTTAGTGACTCACTCATGACCAGTGCAACAACCAACCCCACCCTGAAATTGTGAGGTGGCGGAGGTAGCACTATAACCAACTCTACTAGAAGGGGCCTGAGAGCTGGATGGGGATGAGCGGGGAAACCCGCCTGCCAGGTGGGAGCCGGGCGTGGCTGAACAGCGTGCCCAGGGAATCCCGCCTAAGCCTGGGGAGAATATACAAACTCCACACAGTTAAGGCCATGGTGGGAATGGAACCACTGACCTATTGCTGTGAGGTAGCAATACTAACCATTACCCCATACATGCTGCCCTGGGCCTGCCCAATATTGGCCGCAAGGGCCGTGAAACCGCCCCCCTAGAACTCCCCGCAGGGAAAACCGGCTGACAGGGACGGGTGGGTAGATGCCCCCGAAGTGCAGTCGGGACGGGTATAGGGTCCGGAAAATGGGCCCGGAAACTGGGCAATACCCAGATGGGGTACCTGTGCGGGCGTGCCGCCTTGTGGCGGTGCCCATGGCGCCCCCGTCCCTGAGGGGGGGGGGTGTGTAAATAGTGGGGGTTAATAATTAATGGGAACCCCCCCAGCCATTGGAACATTGGCACTGGGAGCGCCTTGACCGGTTACAAGCCCCCCCAAAAGAGGGGCCCCATTGACCCCGGAGCGGTGAGTTGTGGGAGGGGCCAGCGTCCGGGAGGACCCAAGGGGGTGCAGGTGGCAGGGTTGCCCTGATCATATGTGTTGGCTAATGACCCTGTGTAAGGTGGCTGAAAGCCGGCCAGCAGGGGTAGCTAGAGCCCCATGTCCTTCAGCCAAAATGCCCTGTATGGATGCAGGCCGCCCTCATACCCGGGCGACCTGCCCCCCCCCCCCCCCCACCATGTGCAGGCTAGGGTGCTGGGCTGAGGGCCCGCCGCCGGAGTGGAGCTCCTGGGCGGCTAATGGGACCCCCCAGCCGCCGCTTGTGCGCCTTTTTTACCAGCCGCGAGGCGGCTGAGGAGATGTGACTTAGTGCCGTCCGGGTGAGCCGGGGGGAGGCGCGGGGACTGGGGACTGTGCAACCGTGTGCACCCCCCGCGCCCCCCCTTTCCCGGCGCCTGAGAGGTCCGAAGTGACCAGGTTATGCGGTGCGCTCGGCGGGGACCCGCCTGGCGTGCGCACCGCTGCAGAGGGAGGGGAACAACTCAGCGCTGCTCGCGCGAGGCGACGCTGGCGGGAGCGCGGGGACCGGAGACTGTGCAACCATGTGCACACCCCGCCCGGCGTCTGCGCCCTGTTGCTGGAGAGGTCCAGCGGCGAGTCAGGCGGGGAGCCGCCATAGACGCTCGCCGCTGGAGTGACTGATGGGGAGGCAGCCGCGGCTGCTGCTGCCGGGGAGCGACAGGATGAAGGGGGGATCCGGCGCTAGGCCTTGCATCCCGGGAGGAGGCCCGTGCTGCTGCAGCAGACATGGGTCGGGCCAAATCACTCAGCCAGCGGGGAGGGGGGGCTTGCCTCTGAGCAGCGGCGCATTGTAGGTATAGCAGCAGGAAAAAATTAACAAATACTGAGTGAAAACTTAGCTTCGTTTGTTCTGTCCCTGCAGCTCGACCTGTCCCTGACCTGAAGAAATCCAGACTCAAGAGGAAGATGGATCACCTGACTACCTCTTATATACCTCCACCTAAGCTACCACCCCTTCTACACCTGATTGGCTACCCCATCTACACTGCACTTCTATGGGTAAGTGACACTCTGATTTCTATCTTTGTCATACCATCTCAAACTGCACCGACTCTTATATTCCCTCATGCCTAGGCAGCCCTCGCTCTCTCTTCTCTGCAGTCAGGTGGAGGGGACCTCTGTGTAGGGAGAGTCAGTGAGGATTCTCTGCAGTCAGGTGGAGGGGACCTCTCTGTAGGGAGAGTCAGTGAGGATTCTCTGCAGTCAGGTGGGGACCTCTGTGTAGGGAGAGTCAGTGAGGATTCTCTGCAGTCAGGTGGAGGGGACCTCTGTGTAGGGAGAGTCAGTGAGGATTCTCTGCAGTCAGGTGGGGACCTCTGTGTAGGGACAGTCAGTGAGTATTCTCTGCAGACAGATGGAGGGAACCTCTGTGTAGCGACAGTCAGTGAGGATTCTCTGCAGTCAGGTGGGGACCTCTGTGTAGGGACAGTCAGTGAGGATTCTCTGCAGACAGGTGGAGGGGACCTCTGTGTAGGGAGAGTCAGTGAGGATTCTCTGCAGACAGGTGGAGGGGACCTTTGTGCAGAGACTGGCAGTGAGGATTCTCTGCAGACAGGTGGAGGGGACCTCTGTGAAGAGACTGGCAGTGAGGATTCTCTGCAATCAGGTGGAGGGGACCTCTGTGAAGAGACTGGCAGTGAGGATTCTCTGCAGTCAGGTGGTGGGGACCTCTGTGAAGAGACTGACAGTGAAGATTCTCTGCAGACAGGTGGTGGGGACCTCTGTGAAGAGACTGGCAGTGAGGATTCTCTGCAGACAGGTGGAGGGGAACTCTGTGAAGAGACTGGCAGTGAGGATTCTCTGCAGTCAGGTGGAGGGGACCTCTGTGAAGAGACTGTCAGTGAGGATTCTCTGCAGTCAGGTGGTGGGGACCTCTGTGAAGAGACTGGCAGTGAGGATTCTCTGCAGACAGGTGGAGGGGAACTCTGTGAAGAGACTGGCAGTGAGGATTCTCTGCAGTCAGGTGGTGGGGACCTCTGTGAAGAGACTGACAGTGAAGATTCTCTGCAGACAGGTGGAGGGGACCTCTGTGAAGAGACTGACAGTGAGGATTCTCTGCAGACAGGTGGAGGGGACCTCTGTGAAGAGACTGGCAGTGAGGATTCTCTGCAGTCAGGTGGTGGGGACCTCTGTGAAGAGACTGGCAGTGAGGATTCTCTGCAGGCAGGTGGAGTGGACCTCTGTGAAGACACTGGCAGTGAGAATTCTCTGCAGGCAGGTGGAGTGGACCTCTGTGAAGAGACTGGCAGTGAGGATTCTCTGCAGACAGGTGGAGGGGACCTCTGTGAAGAGACTGGCAGTGAGGATTCTCTGCAGACAGGTGGAGGGGACCTCTGTGAAGAGACTGGCAGTGAGGATTCTATGCAATCAGGTGGTGGGGACCTCTGTGAAGAGACTGACAGTGAAGATTCTCTGCAGACAGGTGGTGGGGACCTCTGTGAAGAGACTGGCAGTGAGGATTCTCTGCAGACAGGTGGAGGGGACCTCTGTGAAGAGACTGGCAGTGAGGATTCTCTGCAGACAGGTGGAGGGGACCTCTGTGAAGAGACTGACAGTGAAGATTCTCTGCAGACAGGTGGAGGGGACCACTGTGAAGAGGTTATCAGTGAGAATTCTCTGCAGGCAGGTGGAGGGGACCTCTGTGAAGACACTGGCAGTGAGAATTCTCTGCAGGCAGGTGGAGTGGACCTCTGTGAAGAGGTTATCAGTGAGGATTCTCTGCAATCAAATGTCTGTGCATAGGAGCTGCCAATTGAGTTATGCAATTTTAAATGCAATAGCATCTGTGGAATTGGTATAAAGACAAGGTCACAGCACAGCAGCACTAATGTGATTGGGGGTCAGATCCAAAACCTTAATTCTGCCTCTTATCCTGATGTATCCTGAAATTAATTCATTAACCTCTGCCGGATGAACATAAAGCAGTCAGTATTTTTCCTGCACAGAAACAAAATAACTCACCCAAATCTAATTCTCTCTGCACATTTTACATCTGCCCCCCTGCAGTGCACATGGTTTTGTCCATCTAAGAAGGATTTTGTCAGAAAGAGTGAACTAGAATAAGGCCCAATGTTACAGAGTATGTCAGTCTGTGGAGAAGCTTATAACGTCTTTCTCGTCTCACTAACGTTTACGAGCCTCTAGCCCCTGGATTCAGAAAGAGCTTTTATATCTACCAAGTGCTCTCCTGCTGACCCATTAAAAGAGTAGGATTTCTAAGCATCACCTGTTTTATTGCATTTTACAAGTTTAGAAGCCATTTGATAATAAATCAGACTGCGCCCAGCACTTTGCTCAGCCCATTGTCTGCAAACAGAACTCAGAGAGCGTTATTCAATTGTTTTTGCCGCTGACAGCCACTAGATGGCGCCCAATGGAGCTATTCAATTGTTGCTCCATTCGGCGAGCTGAAATGCATGCAGCAGCCACTGCCCGGGGGTCCCAGAGCACCCAGGTTCATCAACAGCTCGGCACTCAATAAATCCGTAGCAGGCAGAATAATTAATGTAAGATCTTTGAACCCGGTAAAGATGCCATACAGGGAATACAAACAGCAGTGGATAGTGTTTACAGCAACATAATGTTAGGGGGGTGATCGCCCCGATCCCCCCCCCCCCTGGATCCACCCATATTGTGACGACGGACGAGATGTACTAAGACTTAAAAAGCAATAAAGCGAGAGATAAACCACGAGCCAATCGGCTCCTAACTGTCATGATATAGGCTGGTTTTGACAAAATGGCAGTTAAGACCTGATTGGTTGGTACTTTGTCTCTTCTCCAGGCTTAGTGGATCTGCCCCAATGTTTCGTGGAGCCGTTTACCGCCAAAGCAATTCCCAGCAATCTCCAGCCAATGGAAGTCGGATGACCGGTAGATGGGCGGGGTTCTATTCCAATACAAAGCTTGATTCTGAACATGACTTAGATTTAGACCTGAACGCATTGCTGCAAATTGGCACAGCTGACGATTATCGACACATTGCGCACGCCTTCGCAGTACACATGCGTGAGGTTCCCTTAGGCCTGATGAACCATGTAAGTGCCTCAGTCCTACGCTCTTCCCACCCATGATGCTTTTTCCATCTATCCAGAAAAGGAAAATCGCGACTGCCGCCAATGCAACACGTGATTAGCGGCTGCTCCCCGAGCACAACAGGCAGCGCCATAAACATGTCATATCTTAAAAGGTGTCGGGAATTTATTCCCCGGCTTCTCTGGGCCTATATTTTCCTGTCAACGACCCAAGGCAGTCTATCCGTTATCTCTTATTTTCCCATGAAGGCCGCCTGACTGAAAGTCACTTGTGACAGGCGCCCTGCTATTAACGCCGATGATTTACCTCAAATTAATTTTAAAAAGGCTTTTTTTCTCCCCCTCTCCTCCCTCAAAACGTATTATGGAAATTGGCGGCGGATTGCAGGTGGCGTGTACGGCCTGTATGTCACAAGGCTCCCTCAGCATGATTTAGAAAGTTCTGGTGCTTTATTTAATTACGACCGGCGCATTTTTTTTTCTTCATCAGTTTTTTTTTATGGACGATGACTATCTCGGGGAATAGCAATTATGCCGTTAAACTGAAAGTTCTTTAAAGAATTCATTCCAGAATGGTAAGTGGTTACCGGAGGAAAGAATCTCGCATGAATATTCCCTCAATTGTTAGAAGTTAAATGTGTTTTATGTTACAAATTTATTAATGTCATTCCCTTGGAAATTCATAGAGACCTCTCTGCTCGGATGCTGTGTTAATTAGAATCTCCTTAGACTGATAGCAACAGAAGAAAAAAAAGAAAAATAAGAAATCCCTGTTTAAGTGGAGGTTCTATTCCACATGACTCTATAATCTTAGAAGGAAATTTACTAAAGCTTCTAAAAATGAAAATAAGCATACCTCCCTACATGACCCATTCCAGGAGGGACAAGATGCTCCGTTCCTGGACTTCCATGCCAGCGGCAGTTGCAGAGGCGGGGCTGCAGCACAGTCCAAAATTCAGGTAGGGGATCCCCACCAACTGCCACACCAAACACCACAGTCCAGGACTCACTGGCAGGTGTGGCTCCCCTATTTGAACAGTGGAAAAGTCCCTCCTCTGGAACTGGCACGGAAGTCCAGGAGCAGAGCATTTTGTCCCTCCTGGAATGGGTCATGTTGTGAGGTATAAAAAATAAGTGATGTTGCCCATAGCAACCATCGTTTCTCTATTCCTAAAAAATGATAGATTTGGAATGGTTGGTATGGGCGTGCATTTGTACCTCCTTCTAGAAGGTACTTTTAGCATATACTATGGGCCTTATTCTAGTTCACTCTGACAAAATCCTTCTTAGATGGACAAAACCATGTGCACTGCAGGGGGGCAGATGTAAAATGTGCAGAGAGAATTAGATTTGGGTGAGTTATTTTGTTTCTGTGCAGGGTAAATACTGACTGCTTTATTTTTACACTGCAATATAGATCTCAATTTGAAGTAAAACCCCACCCAAATCTAATTCTCTCTGCACAAGTAACATCTGCCCCCCTGCAGTGCACATGGTTTTGTCCATCTGAGAAGGATTTTGTCAGAAAGAGTGAACTAGAATAAGGCCTATATGAGTTGCCTTAGGAGCGATGCGGGTGGCTCATAGACGATGTCTAGGTAGGCGGTCAGTAGTTTGACACCAAAAAGTCGACATTGATAGTAGGTTGACATTTAAAAGGTTTGTGAGGGTACGTGCTAGACTAATTGGAGTTTCAGGTGCTCAGGTGCTGACCTTCACACACAAAAAACCCTGAAAATCCAGGTTGACCTTTTCATGTGTCAAACTTTTTTCATGTCGACCTTTTGCTTTTGTTGACATCTTGTCACACACTGTCAACCTAGTGCATGGTCTGTGAGCTAATCCACACTTCTGATGTGTGTTCTCCTCAGGGCCGGTGATTCGGGGTGGGGGCGCCCCGGGGGGGGGGGGGTTACCGACTGCGCCGTCTGGGGAGCGGGCAGGGGGGTCCGTGCCAGCGTCTGACAGGAGCGCGCAGGGGTGTCCATCCGTGCCGCGGGGTACCTGCGGCACTGTGCATAAAGCTGGCGGCGGCGGCCCTGCAGTGATTAAAAAATAACTAGCGCTATCCGCTAGGCTATGCGGCGGCGCGGGAAGCGCTTCTGATTTTGAAAACACTGGCCACACACTGATTGGCTGAATCTCAGCCAATCAGCGTGAGGCAAGTGTTTTCAAATCCAGCAGCGCTTCCCGCACCGCCACATAGCACTAGTTATTTCATATTCACTGCAGGGACCCCGCCGCCGCCAGCTTTATACACAGCACCGCAGGTACCCCCACGGCACGGACACCCCTGCCCGCTCCAGCACCTATGCTCACCTCCATGCGGGGGTCAAAGGGCAAACTGCCACCCTCCAGTGGCCGGCGCCCTAGGCAAATGCCTAGAGCTGCCTAGTGGTGGCGCCAGTCCTGGTTCTCCTTATGTTTGGGAATGTAATGGAGAAATGCATAGGTGCAAACTGTTGTATGGTTCTACCTGAAATGTTCTATGCTCTGTTTGGCAGTCACTGAGATGCTCTGTATGTGGTCATCAGGATGCAGTATATGGTTGTCCCTGAGATGCTGTGTGTACTGTATGGCGGTCCCTAGGATGCTGTGTGTACTGTATGGTGGTCCTTGGGATGCTATTTGGTAAATGCAATATTCTTTTTACCAGGGACATAACTAGATATTCATAGGCCCCATAGCAAAAGTTTGTAAGGGCCCCCTATTTAGCAACTGATGGTAATAAAATGTATGTAAAACATATTACTTCGTATGTAAATGTATGTAAAACATATTACAGTAAGGATGGGCCCCCTTCAGCTCTGGTCCGCATAGCAGCTGCACCCCTCGCACCTATGGTAGTTACGCCCTTGCTGTTTACTGTATGATAGTTACTGGGATGCTCTGTGTATTGTCTGATAGGATCCTCTGCTTACTGGGTGGTGATCACTGGCATTTGCTCTGTACTGTATGGTGCTCACTGGAATGCTCGGTGTATTTTAGCAGTCACTGGGAGACTATGTGCACTTTTTGCTGCCAACGCAATATGGCTGTCACTGAAATGCTATATTTACTGAAAGGTGAACAATGCGTTGCTCTGTCTTCTGTAGGGTGGTCACTGGAATGCTCTCTAAAGGGTAGACACTGTAATCCTACTGTATGGTTAACACCTGGACGCTGTGTAGTGAACAGCGCTCACTGGGATGCTGTGTGTATTGTATATCACTCACTGAAATGCTGTGTATACTGAAATGCTGTGTGTACTATATGGTGATCACTGGGAAGCTCTGTTTACTGTACGGTGGTCACAGTGATGCTTTGTGTACTGTATGGTGGTTACTGGGATCCTATGTGTTCTGCGGTTCGTAAATAGCATCGTGCAGCGGCCACAAATAAATGGAAATGCACAGCAAGTTTTATCAGCCTTGTAGGCAGGCATCGAATAATCATTCTTCTCCGCTGTCCTCCGGAAAATCAATCCTTTCAAAATCTCTCTTGAAGGAAAGCCACTGTGGCTGCAAGTCATACACACAGACTCACAACCTGCAAGCTGCTGCTTATAATCTACCACAGGGATCTTATGAAAGTTCATGCACCCACTACCCAGCTTTATGGGTAGATCACCCCCCCCCCCCCCCCCCCCCCCCAAGGTAGAAGGTTTGGCATTAGCCACAGCATAAAAATGCCCTGTTTGTTGCTACATTTTCTAGGCTGCTCCGGCATCTGATGTTTGTTTTATCAAGGTGCCAGGACTGGGCACATCTGTTCCCCAGGAGCCTGGCACTCTGTGCCAGCGACCGCAGAACACAGAACAGGACAAAGGACCTCACATGTTGTACTCACCTTGGCCGATGTTCGGGATTAATAGCCTTATGTTGTGGTTTGCCTTAAATGTTTAATGAAACATACATTTGTACATACGGCATATTATATAATGACGGGCATAATTCCAGCTCGTACGCAAAAGCCAACCCAGCTGCGATTTTTCAGGCTGCCGGAGAAACATCGTAAGGGAAGTTGCCGCCCAGAAAAGACTAGAGAAGCCCATCGCAAATTCTCATCAACCTCCTGAGTCAGCTTATGGTCTTGCAGAATGGGCGCGAGAGATGCCACGCTAAATACTGGCACTGCGAACCAATCGGAATCAGGTTCTAAGAGCCGTCATGAAGCTACGCCAGCCACAGTAGATAATATATCAATCTCCAGATGCCGTGGGTTCATATGCTCCTCACGGGTGTGGGTCATTGGGTCAACCAACGTTAGGTCAACATGCATTGGGTTGACCACTGAAGGTTGACATGGCTTAGGTTGACACATGAAATAGGTCAACATGCCTAAGGTTGACATGGTTGGAAGGTTGACACAAGATTAAGATTGACAATGGCAAGGTCGACAGTCAAAGGTCAACATGTTTTTTTTTACTTTTTTTGTCCTGAATGTCGACATGGCCGACATGGACACCGTCAAAGTGTATCGCGTCCCCTCGCATGGGGCACTGCGTTTCCCATGCTTTGGGCACAGTGCGTTGCTACCCTCAGCACACTATTATATTCTCCCTCCATGCCCTAGTGGATGGTAGGCCATGAAACACTATGGGGGAAATTTACTAAAGGAAATGTGTAAAAAAATAGGTGTATTTGTATTTAGAAATACACTTATTTTTTACATTTACTATCCCGAAAATACGTCAATTTGTATAGTAAATGTCAAAAATAAGTGTATTTCTAAATACAAATACACCTATTTTTTACAAATTTCCTTTAGTAAATTTCCCCCTATATGTCAGCACGTCAGCTCAAAAAAAAGTGAAAAACTCATCTCAACATTTTGACTGTCGACCTAGCCATTGTCGAACTAATGCTTGTGTCCGACCATGTTGACCTAAGTCATTTCGAACTTTGGTGGTCAACCCAATGAATGTCGTCCATATACCCTCCTCATATACGTTGACCTTGTCTTGCTTATTCCTGCCGACTACGCCATTCAATAACACGACGCCTTCATTCTGCTCTTATCTATTTCTAATTACAATTGAAACAAAATTATATTTCCATAAAATACAATAATAATTATGAATCTCTTTTTATCTCTTTTTATCTCTGCAATTAGAATATCTTATTGCTGCAATTTATTTATAAAATCTTACAGAGGCAGCTGAGCGATAGCAATGCCCTGGAGTTGAATGGGTTAACTTACTACTGTGTCGGGCCCGTCTTAACCGTCACGAACAAGCGCGAGCCAGCTTTGCATTTGCTTATGAATAGGATTTTGATTACTGTTGAATAAATGAAACAGTTAAAAAAATATTTAAAAAAATAATGTTTTAAAACAATATTTAAACATTAAAAACGTTTTAAACAATACAGCATTTTATATTCATATTGTCACCCTGTATCTATGTCAGGGTTGCCGACTTTTAAATGCTCCTCTCCGGGAGAAGCCCGGAGAGGAGACTTTCCTTACCCGATCGGGGGCGGGGCTTGACTGTGACATAATTAAGCCCCGCCCCCATTACGGGAAATAGGAGAAATGACTGATCTCCATGGGGGGGGGGGGGGGCTAAAATGACACGATTGTGCCATTTTAGCCCCGCCCCCTCCTCTGAGACCCGCGGATTGCGGCATTTACATGCCGCGATTCGGGGGGCTCAGGGGGGTCCCCCAGATTCGGGGAGGGTTGCCCACCCTTCAAGGGGGCCGGGAGGGGGACCCGATTTTCGGGAGACTCCCGGGAATTCCGGGAGGTTCGGCAACCTTGATCTATGTGATTATTATAAAATAGGATTCCCCGAATCCAAAACTGTTGAATCTTCCTTCTTATTGCCTTTTAATATTAAACCCATAACTTTCATTATAAGAAGTATATCATATCATTATATCATATTATTATCATTACCAAAGTGTGTTTCCTTCTTGGGGAAAAGGGGGTCCTGAATCAGCTTTGTTAGCAAAGCCAAAAAACACTCAAATGGGCAAATCATGATGAACTGCTGGAAGGCAGATATAACAGGTGCAGAGTTAGATTTGGGTAGGGTGCGCTCAAACTGAAATTCAAATAGCAGGTGCAGAGTTAGATTTGGGTAGAGTGCGCTCAAGCTGAAATTCAAATAACTGGTGCAGAGTTAGATTTGGGTAGAGTGCGCTCAAACTGAAATTCAGATAACAGTTGCAGAGTTAGATTTGGGTAGGGTGCAGTCAAATTGAAATTCAAATAACAGGTGTAGAGTTAGATTTGGGTGGGGTGCGCTCAAGCTGAAATTCAAATAACAGGTGCAGAGTTAGATTTGGGTAGGGTGCGCTCAAACGGAAATTTAAATAACAGTTGCAGAGTTAGATTTGGGTAGGGTACAGTCAAATTGAAATTGAAATAACAGGTGTAGTTAGATTTGGGTGGGGTGCGCTCAAGCTGAAATTCAAATAACAGGTGCAGAGTTAGATTTGGGTAGGGTGCGCTCAAACTGAAACTCAGATAACAGTTGCAGAGTTAGATTTGGGTGGGGTGCGCTCAAACTGAAATTCAAACAATAGTGTAGAAACAAAGCATCTGTGGGCTACATGCAAAAGCAGATGGTATTTGCCCTGCACAGAAAAAAATATAAATGTATTGAATCCCCTTGTATGGCAGCATGGTTTGTTCCAGACACAAAAATACTTTTTTTCAGCTTTACTGAATCTGACCGAAGATGCGGCAGGCAGAAAGGAAGACATTAAATACCGCAGAGATGTCATATCAGATGAGCAGCGATGAGGATACGCTGTCTTCTGCCTCCGGCCAGTCTTGATTTTTGCAAATGAGGACAAGAATTAGACGACTAATTTGTGCAATTAGCGCACACTGGCTTTATGGTGTTGACTGGATGAGCTGGAAGTCTAGGCAGAGAATATACTGCAGATGTACTGTGAATATCCTCTGCTGCTTATATCACATCACTGTATTGCACAGGGAAATGCCAGTGGTCAGTGTACTATACATTCCAACATTTTTGTCCGTTGCTTGCTACCACGGTGAGATTCGTCCACAGGGGCACAGGTGAAATCCCCAGGGGCCCGACTGTCCGAGGATTCGTCTCCTTCTGTAGGGATCAGGCTACAAAATGTGCCCTTCATATCGTGATTCCCTAATGTAAGAAGGCAACAGGTGGTCCCCGAGAAGGTGGGGCCCGGACCTGTTGGAGGGGCCCGATGGGGGCCTTGGTCCCACTCCCCCGTTGCAGAGAGCTGGGCAGTGGGAGAGAGAAGACAGGCTTCTGCTGCAGCAGCCTCTCTCCCCAGCTCAGCAAACGCTCAACCTATTGACTATCTGAGCTGCTAACACAGCGACGCTGGGTACACATGTCATCATATGTGTAACCGTGTACCCAGCATAACATGTAACAGTACACTTTACAGATTCACATTCCGTATAACTGTAGCTTTATCACTTGTTTGACATTATTTATTTCCCTATAGAGTGTAATCCTGCGAGCAGGGCCCTCCGTCCTCCATGTCTGTCTATTACCCGGTTTGGTTGTATCACTGTTGTTTCCAATTGCATTTCCGGTCGGAATTTGTTGCACTATGGGGACGATTCAGCATCGCTCGTAGCGATCCGAATGCAGCCCAAGCCCCATTGGTCGGGGTTTGGGCATGCGCATTTCTACGCAGGTGTAAACCTCAGCAACAAATAACTTTGGCGAGTTACACCTATCCTATGTATCCTCCTTCGTATAAAATAAACCTCAGAGCTTCCCCTCGTCCGACGCAGCCTTACGTCATGTTCAATTGTTTGCACTAAGTTAAAATTGGATTGAACAGGACCTGGCAGTCACCACTGGCAACAAAGTGCTAACAAGAAGGAATACGTGTAACTGCGCTGTGTTAATATTCCGCCTGTGTCCACAGCGCCTGGTAAATATTGACTTTCTTCTATTTACAGAGGAGGCACAAAATATGCACAAGATTGCTTCTGACATAATTGCATTTAGAGAGAAAGCAGGCTGGCATTCCGACGCGCCACTGTGGCACTGCCGCCTCTGCCCTGAAACTCTTCCATCCTCCGGAGGACGCCCCCCCCCCCCTGCTCATTAGAGGGATCTTTAATGGCGGGGACTATCTTGGCCTGCAATTATGCTCATTTGGGCTGTTATCATTAAATGTCTGTGCACTCAGCAGCAGATGTACAGTCAGCTCGCACAGAAATCAGCTTAATCACATCAGATCCCAAGCCCTGGCTTCATAATGACTTTCGGATTAAAATATGGATGTGTTAATTATAGGTACTGTAGGCTTGTTACTGGATGGATATCGCTGATTGGGAGGCAGAGGAAAAACCAACTACTGTGGTTCTATCAGACGGGACTTTTGTCCGATTTAATTAAAGGCAAAGTTCTGTGTAACGAGAATTAAATGGTGCTCGCGTCCTCTATACCATTGAAGGCGGAGCCATTTCATCCTCCAATGGAAAGCATTTACTGCTCTTCATTGGCTGGGATACGGTCACAAGGTCGACAAGCATTAGGTCGACACCAATAAGTCAACTTGCATGAAGGTCGACACGACTGTGGGTCAACATGGGTTAGGTCGACAGGGTCATTAGGTTGACACAAGCATTTGGTCCACATGGGGAAGGTTGACAGTGAAAAGGTCGACGGGCAGCATTTCATGCCCTAACATCCACTAGGCTAGGGCGTGGACGGAGAACAAAATAGTGTGCCGACCGTAGGGAGACGTTTCAGTGTCTTTGTCGACTGCGTCGAAAAGTGATAAAGTGCCTGGTACTTTATCACTGGCCAATCAGCTCCTGACTGTTAAGTTGCAGGCTGGGTTTAAAAAGGGACAGTTAGGAGTTGATTGCCTGGTGATAAAGTACCAGGCACTTTATCACTTGACTGAATGCGTCGACATTCAGGGCAAAAAAAGTGAAAATCCCCATGTCAACCTTTTGACTGTCGACCTTCCCCATGTTGACCTAATGACCCTGTTGACCTAACACATGTCGGCCTTCAGTCATGTCGACCTTCAGTCATGTCCACCTAGTGGTGTCAAACTAATGCTTGCCGACCTAGTTGCTGTCTATCCAATGTTCCATACCCGATTGGCTGCCCTGATTAGATGGTGGACAGCAATGACTTAATTCCATATACTGCCAGCTTTGTCTCTCTGTACTTGTCTGCCGGTGGTTCCAATCATCGCTGCTGCCACCCAGGCCCCCTCTCATCATACCTATAGGTTTACCTGTGACATAGTGGGGTCATTTGCCACTGTTGCATGACCGATGAGTGTACTATTGAGATATCCAAAGTCTACCAGGCAAAACCACCTATTTGCGTACAAAGACGTGATCAATATCAGACATTGCCCCTGCCCTGTGGAAGGCAGGAAACTAGATATCCAATTACCCACATTTCTTGATCGCGGGAAATTGTGTCGCCCGGGGCTATCCAATTAGCCACTAAGTCAGCACGTGCTGCTGTTTATTGAGGCTTACGCTTCACGTGCCTCCGTCAGGCAAAATCAAATCCCCGACAGCTGCCCCGTTTCACTGAACCTGTGTATATTGGGGGAGAATTTTTTTTTTCAGGTGACCAAATATATATATTTTTTTTTTTCGGGTGTCCAAATTGGATAGCACCCTCAAATAGAAATGTGCAAAACTGCTAAAAAATTTAATTTATTTCCCCCCAATGTTTCTTTTTGGGTAATTGGATACTCCCAAAGTCTGAAAGGGTGGGAATCAGAATTTATAGGTACTTTCATCATCCTACAATGGGGCTAATTCAGCTAGCCCTGCAGATCTGCAAAAATCATGATGTTTACATTTCATCCACAGTTCAACGCACGACCAACAGATCGTCAGGGGGGTGGAGATGGGGGCACAGTCCGGACGCAGGCATGTCCGGATCATTTGGAGGGGGCGGCGACTTTGTCACCACACACTCAGCCGTTGTGATCCCAAACACTGACATGGTAATGTGCGAGTGCTTCGCTGGGTAGTGAAGGGTGCGCATAAAAGCAATGTGCCCACAAACTTTTGTGGGCCCTAAGGAAAATTAAAACTCATCAGTGGCAGCTCAAGAGGAGGGGCTGCAGCTCAGTTCAAACTTCAAATAGGGGAGCCACACCCACTGCCACAAACTGCCATTCCAAACGGACTCGCTGGCAGTGGGTGTGGCTCTCCTATTTGAATTTTGGTGCAGCCCCACACCTAGAGCCACCACGACAAACGGAAACTGGCCAAATAAAGCGTCACTAAGTAAAAACCGGACCTGGACAAGACCCCAGAAACGCTGGACCAGACATCAAACTCTGCATTCCAGAACTTGTAGTGTGCGGTCCAGGGGGTGTCCCGTACAGGGGTGTCTTGTCCAGGGGGATGCCTGTGATAGCTTTCACCAGGGACATGGTGAAGGGGAGAGTACAGCCTCATCGTGTGGTCCGGACCGTTCTGGTTTTTGCTACATGCCCGGACCCAGGCTTGCCTACCCTCCCGGAATGGCCGGGAGTCTCCCGAAAAATGGCCCCACGGGATGGTGGGCAAGTCTCCCGCAAGTTTCTCGGAGCCCAGGCAACCCCCTTCCCCGCAACTACAAATGCTGGAATTCACGCTTTATGGGGGAGGGGCGGGGCTAAAATGATGTAAATCGTGGCATTTCGCGTCATTTAAGCCCCATCCCCTCTTCGCGGACCCGCTACTCACTGCGTTTTATGGAATGGGGGCGTGGCTTCATAACATCAGCCTCCCCCTGCATCCCCAACCATGTACTTCTTCCGGAGAGGAAATGTAAAAGGTAGGCAACTATGCCCGGACCATACAGGGAGGCTTCATTCTCCCCCTCCTCCTCTCCCTGGTGACAGCTGTCTGGACCGGACACTACAAGCTCCAGAAGATTGATGTCTGGTCGGGCATTCCGGGGTCTTGTCCGGGTCTAGTTTTAACCCATACCCAAATAAAGCTAGAGCCACATCCTACTGTATATAAGCCATGCCAAGCTATTATAGGAACAGCACCATCATTTTGCACGCCGATAGCATGGCGCCATGTCATTTAGACGCCAACAAGGTGACAGCTGTTATTTCATTATGTTACGTAATAAAATGAGGATACAAAGAAGGATTTTCAATCAGTTTCACAATCCGAGTTCTGGCTTTTGCTGGAGAATAGATGAATTGATCCGGCTGGGTTTGGTGTCACTGGTGATTAGCCGGTTGCGTCTCCTTCCCGCGCACACACCTACCTGCAGCCCGGTGATTTACTGTCGTTAGTCGCGCCAAGTCAGCAGGCCTTTCATCGTGTGATAAATGGAAACATGCCGCCACTCTGATTCCTCCTTGCGTCATGCGGCCCAGGACGCCGGTTACAGAAATACATTTAATTGACTAGGTGGAATTCAGGATGTCAGCTTCTATTGTGCATATAAAGTACAGCGCTGCTATTCACACATCACTCCAGGCTCCGCTGGAAAACGGAGCCAAACAACACAAAGTGTATCATTCCCAAGTTTCTATTCAAGAACTACCTATAAATCATACGAGCCTGTCCCCATCATTTATTCTGCCTCACGCCTGGCACAATGTGCTGCTAAGCTGCTATGGAAACGACCATTTTAAGGCGGCGGTGAAACAAAATTTAAATAACTCTAACCGTTTCCATCTGTGTTGCACACGTGATGGTCATTTAATGTTTTCTTTGATATGTAATGAGAAACGGCACACACTGCACCCATTTTGTTAGTAATGGCCGCCGCGCCACTTTCCCACAGATCTGCAAATGCGCAGTGGAGTGCTAGCGCTGTAGTGCATTGCTGCTGGCAAACATCACTGGAAAAATGGACGCTGAGCAATTTTTCTGGAGATCTGTGCATGCGCAGTAAGGTCTGAGCGCTGTAATGTTCAGACCCTACTGCACTGCGCTAACTCCCGGCAGAGAGGAGGAGGCTGGCCGGAGTAGGCAGCACAGGGATTTCCTCTTCTCTTAATACGCCCCTGCATGTGGCATTTTTTGTACATGTGGTTCCTTTCTATCCCCGGACTCCTGCAGCCATCCCCAACATTTTCTATGGGGATAGAATAGCCAAGATCCAAAAAAAAGGAACCTGTTTTATGTAAAAGGGGTTGATGGGAGGGGTGCTGATACCAAAATAAAGGAGCCTCACCCACAAATGCCTGGAAGCTGTGGGAGACTCCAGATTTTTCAGGTAGAGCACTTCGCCCACGGAAGAGTAGGCAATTCTCCCGCATTCCACCCGCATCCTAGTGAATTATAGTTCCCGCCGGATTACAAGAACAATCAAGGAGTTTCAGAAGACCTCTGGCAACTACATTGATTGACTTGTTAAATAGGAAGTCATCCCCTCCCAAGCTCATTTCATGGCACCCCCACCATGTATATATATACACAGCCACATTGTACCCAACTGGGGGAAAAACATTTACTAAACCCATGGGGAAAACAGTCACACAATAGCCCCCACCAGGGAAAAAACACACACAAACACACACATATAATGTCCCCCACAGGAAAAAACATTGGCTCCCACAGGAAAAAAAAAACACACACATATGGGCCTACACAAAAAAATTAAGACACCTATATTCAATGATTGCTACAATGGGGGGAAAAATGGGGGGAAAAATAGCACATTGACTCATTGCCCACCCAAACCGCCCTTACTACACCCCTGCCTGGAAAACATGACCTGTGTGGGCATCTGAGGAACCATTGGGATAACATAATGCTTCTGTACAGCTGCACAAACCTCATTGTGTGCACCGAATACAGCCAGCCGCAAAGGATTACCCCAGCTACCTCCTGCACAGTGTTGGGAGTTAACCAGTAATATGCTCAGGGTAGGGCAGGGCAAATGAAACACTGGTCTTAAATCCCACTGTATACTGCAGGTTACAGATACAGGATGCTATAACGATGCCAGATTCAATGACCTGATAAACACTCTCAGTAACGAGCGGAGACATCGGGATTACAGGTGTTTCCGTTTCTATGACAATCTCTTCTTAATGTAAAATAAATTATTCCTTTTTATGTGCGCAGCAAAGACTTTAATGTGCTGAATTCTCCCGGTCCTGTGACACTGACAGATAAGGAGCAGTCTCCGCGTCTAGGAGCTGGGGGTTAGCAGAAGGGATTTCTTTCTGTAAATTACTACTTCGGCTACAGAGTTCCTTGCACTTGGGAGAACGTGCCGCCATTAATAATGAATGTTCTAGAAGAATAGAAGAGGCCTCTTTATCAATACTCACATTTTTTCCCCAGTAAATATCATCTCTCTTTGCTATTTGCGGAGATACGAGGTGAATTTAGGGAGCAATTTATTAATAATGTCATGCGTTACAGCTCGTTGGATAAAGGGCATACTCAGGGATGACTGTCTCCCATTCAGAGATCTGTCACAAACAATGGACGCCTGGGGTCTGATTCGGTGTCATGAGCAATGTGCAACCATTGGCTATAACAGGAGCTAATCGTGATCCAATCACAGATCCGTGCGCAATTCCTGAATCATCGAAGGAACTTTGCTGTCTGTGCTAATGTGAGTAGGTCCGAGGCCTCCACTAGTCTGTGACCCAGGCACCTAGCCTACCCACCCACCACACTGCTATTCCAGCCATCACCAACCACCACCTGATTGCTCTAACAGGAGACCCAGACCTACACTGACCATCAATATATCGACCGGAGTGAGGTACAAGTCATCTGAAGGCAAGCCGCCTCTCTAACCACCCACCCGGGTCACTTAGCGGACCACCTACAAACACTTCTGATATTGCAACTGGGAGGAACGCCACCCCCATTACTCTTTTGGAGGAAGTACCATATGGATTCCGCTTTGGTCTAGTCTGGAGGATCATTCCATCATCCCATCTCCCTGTTACATATTGAACTGTGGACTTTTAAAGGTGATGTTACACTAACTGGATGCAGCTTTCATACCCCTTAACCCTTTTCCCCATTTTCGCCTAATACTGTGTATTACATTATACCAATTATTACATTTTATTTGTGCTAGTTTTAGTGTGTTATTGTACGATTAAAGTGCTTTTTTTACTTGACCTTGCTCTGTCATCAATCAAGCGCAATCTATACCCTTAATATATTTAGTCTGTGACTGAGACAGGCTGGAAGTGATCATCGCTGATGTCACAAACCCTCCCATAAAATGCCTGGGCACGCCTCCATTTTTTGACACCACCCACCAGCTTCCTGCCAGTCAAACTGCGGCCACATGGATTTTATGATCCACTAGCGACCCGCCCCGGCTTCGCACGGGAAGCACTAATTATCTTTAGCCAGATGACTTCGGATTTTTGTAGTAGGTTGTTAGATTTGGGAATACCTTGTCGGCAACGGCTTGAATATTCAGTTGTGAGACCACAAAGGTCTGGAACCCTGGAACCAGCCGAGCCCGTTTTGATGTGCCCCCGTTTAGAGATGTCCCCCGTTGTATTATTATTATCATAGGCTATTAAATGTTACGCTATACAGTATATGGGCAGGAATGTAATTTCCATGAGCAATAACTATATCCCTGCTCTGATCTTCCGCTCAGTTATTTGTATAGGGACAGAGAGAGATGGTGAATTTCTACCATTCATTTGGATAGGTACCAGATGCAGGCTGAAGGTTATCTGGGGCAAGCGGGAGGAGGATCTGCATCCATCTGCCTCCCACTGGCTGTACTTAGCACTCAGCTGCCAGGGTTTAAGAATTGTTACATTGTGGTTGACTATACTAGGAGGACTATATTATATGCTAAGGCATCTATACATTTATTGAGTTTGGACCTTAGCACAAACTTTAAGCTAGCTTATCTAAAGTAAATCACACTGACGCAATAAAGACTGGGACACTGAAGCATTTCGATTTACAGGTCATAGATATTTATTGCTTGGTATGACCCCTCTTCGTAAAGGGCTGGCAATAAGGCGCCACGTAATGTCCAGCTTAAGTCACATAAAAAATGGCGGCAACTTAAATGCCCCAACTATTAAATATGGTTACGACTGAGACGTCCCATCTGACTACGGCACAGCCTAACGTTGGTAAGTCTCACCACCCCTTATCTGGCCGGTGTGGACACTCCCATGAAGGAGTGCCCAAATTGTCCCCCCCGCAAAGGCAGGACACACCCGCCATCTTTCCAGCAGTGCCTCCCAAGGCCCACTTATGACACAAGTGACCGCTGGACCGTGAAACTGTACCGCCTAATTTCTGACAAGCAAGGGAGGGTGTGTGGGGCTGAAAACTTCTGCAAGAGGAAGTACTTCCTGTCAGAACCTGCCTATATACCCCTCTCCCGAGCTCACGCCCCTATGCTCTCCCATAGGCTACCAACAACAATGCAACCAAACTTTACACAACTAGCAGTCATTAACTCTGTCCTGCAAACACAAAAAAAGTAAGTACTCTCCGGCTAAGGCAGCCCTCGCTTAATCTTGTCATGCAATAATATAATAACAATATAAAGTTTTCCTACTGGGCCCCACAGCTGTTATATCGTAGTAGAAGACCATTTCCTTTGTGCTGCTGCCTTTGTCTGTTCAAGGACAAATTTATCTTCATATTTTTTATTTCTTATAACAGTTTTGTCCTTTATTTCCGTCTTAGCGTCTCATATTCTGCTGTACGGGAAAGCATTAACATCCCCGTTTCATAATATCACAAACAATTTGATATATTGTTGCATAAAACCACAATGAAACTTTGCAATCATTTTCCTCCAAAATGTCCTTGAAGCCCCAAAGTACAGTAAGCGCTGAGATCTGAGGGCAAAAGATGAAGAAAAAAAATAGGACACTGAATATTTATGACGGTTTTGATCTTCAGAGCCTGTCATCCATTTTTTTTTCGGAGCATAAAAGTCTTTGCGGTCTTTATAGAAAGAAAAGGCAATTGACAAGCCATCACTGCAACATAAAATGAAGTGGCTATAAAGTATACTATAGCGTTGACACGTAATGCCACTTTTCTCCTAATTTATGGACAGTTTAATAGATTAAACAGGAGATGCACCAGGTGCATGGTATATTATGTCCAGGTGTGTGCATGCTCTGGGCTTATATAAAGGACATTATGGTAATAGAACAACATTCACAGGCTGGAATGCTTTAGGAATGAGAATTTAGTTACATACTGTATGTGCTCTGCTGGAGGGGAAAGGGAGAGAGCTCCACTGTCTGTGAGGCTGTCCTGTTTATAAGTGTGGTTTTCTATGGAGATAGTCTTGGTTTAGTCTAGCCAGACAATAGTACCCCAATTAAAATTAAGCCACCTAGTAGTGCCCCTTATTCATACTAAGCCACAAAGCGTTGCCCCTTATTCACATCACCCAACACAATATAGTGTCCCATTTTCACATTAAACAGTAGAGCCTCTTATTCATGTTATGCTGCAAAATAGTGTCTCTTATACACATTATGCCGCACAGTAGTGCATCTTATTTACATTGCAATGCACAGTTGTGCACCTTATTCATATTAAAGGACACATAAGTGCCCCTTATTTACATTACAGCACAAAGTAGTTCTGTGTGCTATATCTGCTTTAATGAGTTTAATGAGAAATGTAATCAGGAGGTTAATGTATATAAATATCACTGAGATGTAAGGGTAATTCAAAATAGGAATTATTTATGTTAGCATGGGGCTGTTACGATAAAGCTGAAGGATTCAACTGTTTAAGTAGTAATGCTGTGTGTATTAAATGGTGATCACTAGGATGCTATGTGTACTGAATGGTGGTCACTAGGATGCTGTGTGTACTGTATGTTAGTCACTAGAATGCTGTGTGTACTGTATGGTGGTCATTAGGATGCTGTGTGTACTGTATGTCAGTCACTAGGATGCTGTGTGTACTAAATGGCAGCCACTTGGATGCTGCGTGTACTTTTTAACGGTCACTAGGATGCTGTGTGTACTGTATGGCGGTCACTAGGATGCTGCGTGTACTTTATGATGGTCACTAGGATGCTATGTGTACTGTATGGCGGTCACTAGAATGCTGTGTGTACTTTATGGTGGTCACTAGAATGCTGTGTGTACTTTTTGACGGTCACTATGATGCTGTGTGTACTGTATGGCGGTCACTAGGATGCTGTGTGTACTTTATGGCGCTCACTAGGATGCTGCGTGTACTTTATAATGGTCACTAGGATGCTATGTGTACTGTATGGCGGTCACTAGGATGCTAGGTGTACTTTATGGTGGTCACTAGAATGCTGCGTGTAAGGTACAGTAAAGTTTCAGCTCCTCAGCATAGAGTAACCTGCTACACACACCTGTATCTCTAGGACATACAGAGTGCACATACAGCAACATAGATATAGTGCAGATATCTACTGTGTATTCTATGGTGGCCACTGGGATGCTCTCTGTACTACCATAGTAGTCACTGGGATGCTCTCTGTACTACCATAGTAGTCACTGGGATGCTCCCTGTTTCTAGAATGTAATTATTAATTTATCTGACTGCCTCTTTCACACATGCAACCTACTTTATAACTCTTTCTTGCATGATGACAAAATAATCTATATTTTGACCAAAGGGGCACCAGAATTTGGGGATCGCCCCTGACTCTGAGTCTATCACAAAATAAAGGATGACCCTTAGAGAGAAATCCTTGTTGAACTTCTAAGACGCCACCTCCGCATTTTTTCGCTGAGGTTCTGGGAAGTCGGTATTAATGTCGGTGGTGGTGATGGGACTGGAAGCAATAAGCTGAAGTTTTGAATAGGGGCCAAAAAACCTTGGACTGGCCCAGGCCTCAGACCCTCAAAAGTCCGAAGCCAGCTCTGACACAGAGTGAAGGGAAAGGAGCTTTACTTACTCATAGTGACCTCCTGTCCTTGGTTTAATAAAAGAAAATTGGGGAAGCGGAGAACACAGCCACGGAGGCTGAAGACAATAAAACAAACAGACATAAGATCTCCGTAAGAGGCTTTTGTGAAGTTAATGTTGCTGATGATATATTAACATCTCCAGCAGTATTTGCCTTAGATCTGTTTAGAATCTGACAGTATTTGTTGAAGCTTCATTGATTGTCTATAGAGGCAGCACAGATGGAACAGAGGGCCTGATTCACGCTTGATCGGTCCCTGGTGTATTCGCACCGGGGACCAATGTTTTCGGTCTGCGCATGCGTATAAGCGAATATACAATACAATATTATGTGCAGGGCCGCTGTGCAGATGCCTTCAGTGACTTGCACAGTCGCCGAGGTGTTCGCACGGGTGCAGGGGGGGGTGCGGGTTCGGAGGCAGTCAGGATGCTGGCGCATGCGGGACGCCCAGTGTCTCCTAGGCGTACCCACAAAAACGGTGGGTGTGCCAGGAAAACGCTGGACAATACCATGTGACTGCAGACGGACTGATGGCTTCGGCGGGCGGCCGGCTGATGACGCATAATGTCAGTGCCCGCCCCGTTCTAGAAGCGGGACACAAGACTGACTTATATTTGTCACTCGATGGTTGACGACCATCGAATGATTCTCCCCCCCCCCGTACACACCCATGCGAATGCATGCATCCATTCGCAATGCGGCAGGGCTGTTCGCACGGTGGCAGTTGCCTGGTGAGCGACGTTAGATGTCTCGCTAAGCAGAGAATTTACGTTGCTTACTGAGCCAACCTGAATCAGGCCCAATGTATGTTTGTCTTTCTCTCATAGGGAACTGTTGCAGTATTTGGGCTGGTGTTAGGGTTACACACGTGTCTGACAGGATGTGAGGTAACGGAGAACGTGACATTTTCTTACAATTTTATATCAATTCAACGTCATTTCAGCCATTAGCCAGATATCATCTATTCAACATGGGTGACAGTAGAAGTTAGTGGCACCAGTGATGGCAACAGCACATAGTGGGAGGTAGTGGTGAGAATGGGAGGTGGAGGTGACAGTGGGAGGTAGTGGTGACAGCAGGAGATAGTGCTGACAGTGGGAGGCAGTGGTGACAACAGGAGGTAGTGCTAGCAGTGGGAGGTGAAGGTGACAGTGGGAGGTAGTGCTCGCAGTGGAAGGTGGTGCTGGTAGTGGTGACAGTGGGAGGTAGTGCTGGCAGTGGGAGGTAATGCTGGCAGTGGGAGGTACTGTAGTGGTGACAGTGGGAGGTAGTGCTGGCAGTGGGAGGCAATGCTGGCAGTGGGAGGTAGTGATGACAGTGGGAGGTAGTGCTGGCAGTGGGAGGTAATGGTGACAGTGGGAGGTAATGGTGACAGTGGGAGCTGGTGCTGACAGTGGGAGGTAGTAGTGACATTGGGAGGTAATGGTGACAATTGTGAGGTAGGGCTGGCAGTGGAAGGTAGTGGTGACAGTGGGAGGTAGTGCTGGCAGTGGGAGGTAGTGCTGGCAGTAGGATGTATTGCTGGCAGTGGGAGGTAGTGCTGGTAATGGGAGGTAGTGCTGCCAGTGGGAGGTAATGATGACAGTGGGAGGTAGTGGTGACATTGGGAGGTAGTGGTGACAGTGGTAGATAGTGTTGACAGTGGGAGGTAGTGACAGCGGGAAGTAGTGCTGGCAGTGGAAGGTGGTGGTGACAGTGGGAGGAAGTGCTGGCAGTAGGAGGTAGTAATGACAGTGAGAGGTAGTGGTGGCAGTGGGATGTAGTGGTGACTGTAGGAGGTAGTGGTGACAGTGGGAGGTAGTGCTGGCAGTGGGAGGTAATGCTGGCAGTGTGAGGTACTGTAGTGGTGACAGTGGGAGGTAGTGCTGGCAGTGGGAGGCAATGCTGGCAGTGGGAGGTAGTGGTGACAGTGGGAGGTAGTGCTGGCATTGGGAGGTAATGGTGACAGTGGGAGGTAATGGTGACAGTGGGAGCTGGTGCTGACAGTGGGAGGTAGTGGTGACATTGGGAGGTAATGGTGACAATTGTGAGGTAGGGCTGGCAGTGGAAGGTAGTGGTGACAGTGGGAGGTAGTGCTGGCAGTGGGAGGTAGTGCTGGCAGTAGGATGTATTGCTGGCAGTGGGAGGTAGTGCTGGTAATGGGAGGTAGTGCTGCCAGTGGGAGGTAATGGTGACAGTGGGAGGTAGTGGTGACATTGGGAGGTAGTGGTGACAGTGGGAGATAGTGTTGACAGTGGGAGGTAGTGACAGCGGGAAGTAGTGCTGGCAGTGGAAGGTGGTGGTGACAGTGGGAGGTAGTGCTGGCAGTAGGAGGTAGTAATGACAGTGAGAGGTAGTGGTGGCAGTGGGATGTAGTGGTGACTGTAGGAGGCAGTGGTGATAGTGGAAGGCATTGCTAGGAAGTGCTGGTAATCGGAGGTAGCGGTGACAGTGTGATGTAATGGTGACAGTGGAAGGTAGTGCTGGCAGTGGGAGGTAGGGGTGATAGTGCTGGCAGTGGGAGGTAGGGGTGATAGTGCTGGCAGTGGGAGGTAGTCCTGGCAGTGGGTGGTAGAGGTGACAGTGGGAGGTAGTGATGACATTGGGAGGTAGTGGTGACAGATAGAGGTAGTGCTGGCAGTGGAAGGTAGTGAGGGCAGTGGGAGGTAGTGATGACAGTGAGAGGTAGTGCTGGCAGTAGGAGGTAGTGATGACAGTGGGAGGTAGTGCTAGCAGTAGGAGGTAGAGATGACAGTGAGAGGTAGTGATGACAGAGAGAGGTAGTGGTGGCAGTGGGAGGTAGTGCTAGCAGTAGGAGGTAGAGATAAAACAGTGAGAGGTAGTGATGACAGAGAGAGGTAGTGGTGGCAGTGGGATGTAGTGGTGACTGTAGGAGGTAGTGGTGACAGTGGGAGATAGTGCATGCAGTGGGAGGTAGTGCTGACATTTAGTAAATCTCCCCCTCTGACACTGATCCCGAGTCAGGTGGCCCCAGTAAAGTACAGTAATATGTGTGCAGTGCAGTGTGAGCATATGAAATGTCTATTTAACCTCCTGGAAGTTACTGTGCAGCTCCTCACGCTCTGTCTGTGCAGCTCTGTATAATGATCCGAACCCGCCTATTGCAAGTGTCATGTACCGGATTATCATTAGACCCGGTATCCTCTCACCAAAGGGCTGTTTCTGGAGAAGAAGCAGGTTCATTTTCCTGTAGGCCGTTCCCAATTCAATTTCATATTAAAACTGAAACCATGATGGATTTATACAGAGCGGTAAATAAATTGCTCGGCTACAGATGGTTGTAAAATGGAAAATGAAGCTGCGTTATCTGTGGGTATACTGCAGAGGAAAGCCTGATTATTACAGCGTCAGTGACAGTCTGCTGATGTATGGTACCTGGAGGAGTGCAGTGCGATAAAAGCCACAGATTGGAAGGCGCAGGAGAGAGGGGATATTAACCTGTTCCCTGGCAGAGTGTTCTGTAACAGCTTGCAGACTCTCCTGGTACTGGCAGATTCCACGGCATTGCCAATGTTCATGCCAACCGGCGATGTTTTTTGCAATTCCCAAAAGGTTTTTCGTGACTTTTACATTTTTTTTTTTACTTTTTCATCCACGTTGTCTGCAATTGGGAATACCAGTACAAGGGTAACGAGACACCTTGCTGGATGCATGGTGAGCAATGTGAGAGGACACGGTACACTGATTGGGGGTGCATGTATTACAAGATAAAAATTGACACCCCAAAATGAAAAAAAAAATTGTCAACTTTTTCACGTGTCGACTTCAAACCAGTCCAGACTCATGATGATGTTCCGTCTGATGGAGGTATTGTTGGCATGTCTTGGGCATGTCACAGTTGGACCATGGGGCTTGTGCAGGTCTCGATGCCGCTTGTCGTGGGCTATTGAAGAAGCTCTGTAAAGATAAACTCTATGGAGCATTTTGCTACATTTAAGTGCAGTACGCCCTGATTGGTTGCTGGAGTTAATGAAATGTATCCAATCTTATTCAGACAGGCTCGCTGAGCTGCGAATTAGCAGCCCAAGCGATTATCGAATGCCTGCTCAAGCACACAGGATACGCTGTCTGACTGACTGCAGCGGATGAAGGCTAGCCTTTGCTTGCTGCTCGCAGTGGAGTTTTCTGGGCGGCCTGCAGAAACCTCAGTCGTTCCTCGGCCGTTGTGAGGGAGGACACTACCTCTCACTGCCAGCATACTCTGTGACCTGGCAAAGGTTGTTTGTGTGGAAGGCAGGAGAGGGGCGGGGCTACTACTCTGGACAGTACAAAGTCACTGGCTGGCAGGTGGCCTCACAGGTGCTTCGGCCTACTGGTAATCTTCCCTGTAAAGTAGGTGTGGCCAAACTGGTCCTGGAGATCTACCAACGGTCCACGTTTTCCACAACACCTAGCTGGTGCAGAGCTGTAGTCATTAATAGGAGCGAGAGGCGACTAGCCGGGAGAGACCGTAAACTATTAGTCTGTGCTCCCAAGGCCATGCAGTGCTCCCATTATCTTGCTGGTATTAGGAGGGGGGGCAGGGAGATAGCAGTGACAGGATAGTGGGAGATAAAAGGGGGGAAGGTAAAAGAGAATAAGGTAGTAGGCGCCTCCCCATGGGAGTAGACCCATACTTAAGGACAGGACAGGTAAAGGGGGGAGGATCAGAGAGAGCAAGAGGGCACACCATAAGGATTGACCCACCCACCCACCCTTGGACGAAGAAGGAGCAACATCGAAATAGCATTTAGTTATAGCAGAGATTGGCTTAACAGAGGCAGAAGTACTGCGGGACAGCCAAAGTGTGGCGCCAGGAAACGGAGGCACCCCAGAAGAGGGGGTGCAAGATCCAAGGCCTGGCGTCGGAGGGGGCAATTAGAGACCTCGGGCGGTTACATGTTTCAGGTGCGAGAAGGGTCCCCACCCCCGGGCGTCTTGATTCAGTTACGTTGGAGGGCTGGTGGACCGCAGTGCTACCTATTCCAATTTGATTAAATAAACAGCAGCTAGGTTACAGCAGAGATGGTCCTAACAGAGGCGGAAGTACTGCGGGCCAGCCAAAGTTTGGCGCCAGGAAACGGAGGCACCCCAGAAGAGGGGGTGCAAGATCCAAGGCCTGGCGTCGGAGGGGGAAATTGGGGGACCCCGGGCGGTTACAGGTTTCAGTTGCGAGAAGGGGTCCCCCCCCCGGGCGGCTTGATTCAGTTACGTTGGAGGGCTGGTGGACCGCGGTGCTATCTTTGCCACCTAAGAGAGTAGGATGATAATTGTTATCTGATAAAATAAATGTGACCTCAATTCGCCAAAATAAATGACTCAGTTTGGTTATTCCAGGTAAAGGGGAAAAGGGAGGGGGGGAGGCTTTAAGGGTGGGGTTGCTTACTCTGTTTAAGGTAAATGGAATGGCGGGAGCATCAGACGCTCAGAGGTTTACTAACTATCACATTATCAACCCTGCTGCATTCATTCATACTATAGATCCACAGGTTGCCTGATATATATGATCTGTTGGTAGATCTTGAGGATAGGTTTGGCCATCCCTGCTGTAAAGTCTATGACAGCAGATACCTTTCTGACCACCCAAGGGACACTGCATTCCACCCCGTGTACACACACACACACACAAACACTCTGTGCACACACACAGACACCTTGTACACACACATAGGCCCTTATTCAGATCTGATTGTAGTACAAATTTGGTTGGAAAATGGGCAAAACCATGTGCACTGCAGGTGGGGCAGATGTAACATGTGCAGAGAGAGTTACATTTGGGTGGGGTGTGTTGAAACTAAAATCTAAATTGCAGTGTAAAAATAATGCAGCCAGTATTTACCCTGCACAGAAACAAAATAACTCACACACACATAGAGACACCCGACGAACACACATAGAGACATCCCGTGCACACACACATAGAGACACCCCATGCACACACACAGAGACACCCCATGCACACACACATAGAGACACCCCATGCACACAGACATAGAGTCACCCCATGCACCCAAGAGTCCGCAGCGGTGGACAGGATAAACATTTAGCCTCACAGCACCATCCTGCTAATCTATTATTAAAATGAGCTGACATTGATCTATAATACTAATTTAATCTTCACGGAACAGAGCTCTGCTTCCAGCCAGAGAATAGATGAGCAGGTAATACGCTGTCATTTCTGGGGGAATTACAATGTAAATGAAGTACACAGAGATCACCTTCGGAGACAGTCTCAGACCTTGTAGCTTGTGCATTTATTCCATCTGAATAGTGAGTAGTCCGTGACATCATTGTTGTTCTGCATGTTCCCAAACAGCCTCATTCCTAAACTGGAGGAGACCCTGTTCTCAGGAGGAAAGAAAGCTGCTGTCCTGATAAACTTATTGTGCAGGGTTCTTGTCTTAACGGCAAACTGCAGAACACCCACGATGCAGAACAGGGGCCCTTAGTTATCATTAGGGTACGATGGAATGATACCCTTGCTACTGTAGTACCAAGGTTTAAGGTAACATCTTGCTGCTCCCAACTTCATCCCCGGCACCAGGGTGCAGCCACTTCCCTCTGCCAGGTGTTATATCTAATGGTCTAACTAGGGCCGGTGTAAGGCTTCTCAGCACCCTAGGCAAAACTTCAACCTACTGCCGCCCCCCCTCCCCCATACTGCCACCAATAACCATTTTCCAACCCCTTAATGCATACTTGCCTAACATTCCGGAATGGCAGGGAGCCTCCCAAAATTGAGTGTTCCTCCCAGCCCCTCAGGTAGGTGGGCAAGACCCCTGCTTTCTCTGGAGGCCCCGAGCACCCTCCCCTTTGCCACCCACAACAGAGTACAGGATGAGAAGGCAGCAAAATAGGGAAGTATGCCTCAAGAGGTAGTATGGAGGTGAGGTTGTAGAGGTTCCACAGCAGCCACCTGAATTAAGTACAACAAGGATCCTCACAGGCATCCTTGATTTTTTGATAGGCAGACTTGGTGGCGCCCCCCTAGATTCTGGTGCCCTAGGCAGCTGCCTAAAGCTGCCTAGTGGTAGAGCCGGCCCTGGGTCTAGCACAAGGCACTAAAGGCCACCCTACAGTACATCGATGCCCCATTTCCCAGACCAGAACCAGTGGGCCATTGATGATCAGCAATCCATCTGGGAAATTCTCCAGATGGTCAGGATCGGGAAATCGAGATTTCTTAACTTGTTTAATATTGACTACTGGGGGGGGATCGGGAAGTTAAAAGGGAGAGGGGAACATTGACGTTAGACTATCACAAAAAGGTTTTGCAGGTTTCGCCTATCTCATAGGTGATTCAGACCGGTTCACTAAGTTGCGTGTGTTTGCAGCCTGGCAATCAGGTAAACAGCACACGCCACCCCACCGAACATCTGCTAGCATGCGAGCAGATGTATTTGTATACAGTACACTACCGGCTGCATGCGCCCAAATGGGAGAGAGATAATCCGATGGTTGCTCACATCAAATGATTTCTCCACTGATCACAAAGAAAAGTAATCTGAAACTGAGTCATCCGGCAAATTTGGCACGGGCGCCAGACACCCCCCCCTCCCAAGTAGGCATTCGCAGGGGTACGCCCAGCCTTTCTATGGACGTTTCCCTGCTTCCGCCCCATGTGGAACAAGACCAATGCCCAAAACGATAAGATGGAGTTCTTGAGCTCATAGTCCAGGCAGAACCTTACAGTTATACCCTCTCTTTGGGCCTTATTCTAGTTCACTCTTTCTGACAAAATCCTTCTTAGATGGGCAAAACCATGTGCACTGCAGGTGGGGCAGAAGTAACTTGTGCAGAGAGAGTTAGATTTGGGTGGGGTTTTACTTCAAAGTGAGATCTGTATTGCAGTGTAAAAATAAAGCAGCCAGTATTTACCCTGCACGGAAACAAAATGACTCACCCAAATCTAATTCTCTCTGCACATTTTACATCTGCCCCCCCCCCACCTGCAGTGCACATGGTTTTGTCTATCTAAGAAGGATTTTGTCAGAAAGAGTGAACTAGAATAAGGCCCTTTTCTATATGTAACAGTGCTGCCTAGAGATCCTTTGACTGCTGGTTCTAAGGGGCATAACCAATAGTAATAGGTGTGACAAGGAATCATATACACTGGGTAAGATGAAGTCTTTATTTTGTAGCAGGTTAAGAGCTTACCAGGTAATCAGCATAGTTCAAACTCCACACAATGTTCCAGTGGTTCATACTGTAGCTCACATCCCCGGCCTATCACCTGGGCAGCTTTCCATCATCAGGAGCAATGGCCTCCTGCCCTGAAAACACTTATATCAGAAAGCCACAGGTGCTGGATCTAATTTTCCTGCTGCTACTCTAAAGTAAACCTGGTCTGGATTTCCACATTATCCTCATGTAGAAACATGCTGTATCTGCCACATAGGGGGAAATTTACTAATATGAAAAACCGAGTTTTTCGTATTAGTATTTTCCCTACGACTGCATACGACTGTTTCAGTCGTATGCAAAGTCGTGTTCTGGAGGGTCATTTACAAAGCAGTCAGATACGACTGCTTTGTAACCCACCGATGTCGTAGGAATTCGTATTAGCGGCCGTATATACGGCCGCTAGTATGAATTATTTGTAGCAGTCTGCACGGATCAGTCAGATTCGTGCAGGCTGCAAGGTGTAAAAAAAAATAAAAAAATAAAAAAAAATGGGAAAAAAAAACGGCGTGGGGTCCCCCCCACAGCCGTAACCAGCACCAGGCTGACGGAGCCTGAAGCCGGTAATTAAAAATCAGGGAACCCGACAAATAGGGGTTCCCCGATTTTTAACAACCAGCCCCAGGCTCCTGCTCTGGGGCTGGTTCCCAAAATACGGGGGACAAAATGAGTAGGGGTCCCCCGTATTTTAAGAACCAGCCCCAGGCAAAACCAGCCAGCAGGGTAATGCCACAGCCGGGGGGAGACTTTTTATACAAGTCCCCCCGGCCAAAGCATTCATCCCTGTGACCGGTCAGCCTGGCCAGGGGCCCTGGGGGAGTGGGGACCCCCCCAATGAAGGGGTCCCCCCCCTCCAGGACTTACCTGACCAGGCTGAAGCCTGGTACTGTCCCCGATGCCCCTGGGCGGTGGGCATCGAGCTGATTATGGTGTAAAAAAAAAGATGAAACTATTGTTTTTTACTGTGGCACTATAAGTGCCAGCAAGCCTCCCCAGCAAGCTGGGACTTGGAGAACCACAAGTCCCAGCCTGCTGGGCATTAAAGGGCCCGCTGGCACTTGTAGTTCCACAGTTAAAAAAATAGTACAATAAACACACTGACACAATGAAAATAAAAGTTTAATACACACATTACATACATACTGATACTTACCTTTCTTGATCCCTTAGGTAGCCCTGGTCCTGATGTCTTGTGTCGTCCTCCAGGTCCATGTCGGCTGTCTGCGTCGTCCTCCAGGTCCATGTCGACGGTCCGTGTCGTCCTCCAGGTCCATGGCGGTGTCCGGGTCCGAAGAAATCCATGTTGGAGCTGTGGAAGGAAATCCTACTCACCTGGTCCTGCGCTGAAGAAGTCTTCTCTTGATCTGACGTAATCCAGGTAATGTTGAAGCTGTCGCCGGTCCCCGCTGTCTCCGCTGTCTCTGCATCGCGCTGAGGAGAGATGCTGAGATGTTTCATATTCGGCGCCTCTCCTCAGACTGAATTCTATTGGCCGCCTAGCGGCCAATCAGGAGCCGAGAAAGTCCAATAGAATTCAGTCTGAGGAGAGGCGCCGAATATGAAACATCTCAGCATCTCTCCTCAGCGCGATGCAGAGACAGCGGAGACAGCGGGGACCGGCGACAGCTTCAACATTACCTGGATTACGTCGGATCAAGAGAAGACTTCTTCAGCGCAGGACCAGGTGAGTAGGATTTCCTTCCACAGCTCCAACATGGATTTCTTCGGACCCGGACACCGCCATGGACCTGGGGGACGACACGGAGCGTCGACATGGACCTGGAGGACGACACAGACAGCCGAAATGGACCTGGAGGACGACACAGGACATCAGGACCAGGGCTACCTACGGGATCAAGAAAGGTAAGTATCAGTATGTATGTAATGTGTGTATTAAACTTTTATTTTCATTGTGTCAGTGTGTTTATTGTACTATTTTTTTAACTGTGGAACTACAAGTGCCAGCGGGCCCTTTAATGCCCAGCAGGCTGGGACTTGTGGTTCTCCAAGTCCCAGCTTGCTGGGGAGGCTTGCTGGCACTTATAGTGCCACAGTAAAAAACAATAGTTTCATCTTTTTTTTTACACCATAATCAGCCCGATGCCCACCGCCCAGGGGCATCGGGGACAGTACCAGGCTTCAGCCTGGTCAGGTAAGTCCTGGAGGGGGGGACCCCTTCATTGGGGGGGTCCCCACTCCCCCAGGGCCCCTGGCCAGGCTGACCGGTCACAGGGATGAATCCTTTGGCCAGGGGGACTTGTATAAAAAGTCTCCCCCCGGCTGTGGCATTACCCTGCTGGCTGGTTTTGCCTGGGGCTGGTTCTTAAAATACGGGGGACCTCTACTCATTTTGTCCCCCGTATTTTGGGAACCAGCCCCAGAGCAGGAGCCTGGGGCTGGTTGTTAAAAATCGGGGAACCCCTATTTGTCGGGTTCCCTGATTTTTAATTACCGGCTCCAGGCTCCATCAGCCTGGTGCTGGTTACGGCTGTGGGGGGGACCCCACGCCGTTTTTTTTTTTATATTTAATTTTTTTTCTATTTTTTTACACTGAAGCCTGCACGGATCTGACTGATCCGTGCAGGCTTAAAGCAAATACGACAGGAAAATGGTGTTCTATTTTCCTGTCGTATTTGCGTGGGTGTTTCACACCACTTAGCAGCCGTATTATCCATACGGCTGCTTAGTAAATCAGAAACCACCATTCTTTTGAATGGTGATTTCTGTCGTATCCTATCGATGGTGTAGACATTCGTATTTGTAAATACAAATACCAATGTCCCATCTTTAGGACTACGAATTGTTGTATTTTTGGGATTGTAAATCCCGAAAATACAAATTCGTAAAAAAAAGGTGTATTTCTCCCTACGAATACACCTTTTTTCTACGAATCCATTTTGGTAAATGTCCCCCATAGGGTCAAGTCAAGATGAAAAATAACAAAAAAAATCCACCACCAATTTCCACCACAGGTGGCGACGCAGAGCCCTTTAACTGAAACCAGACATCTGTTGCTATATTATTTCGTTTGTAGACTGTATTAGAGCACAATTCATAACATATTCATAAAAAAACTTTTGTCCATTAATTTGAATTGCAAATGTATTTTGGAAAACCAAGCAACCACTGGGGGACTGTGAATGAGTCCCGGTCACAGTGGGCAAGATTGTTCCCACTGGTTCTCAAATGTGTTCCTCGGTGCATGTTATGCAGGTCTCCTCACAGAATCACAAGTGAAATAATTAGCTCCACCTGTGGATCCTTTTAAAATGTGTCAATGAGGAATAAATGCACCTGGAATACGTGAACTGTGTTGGGTCCTGAGGACCAAGTTTGAGAACCCCTGGTCTAGAATAAACCTTTCACACTGGAAACACAAAAGTATTGTCGTTAGTGGCTCTGTAACCACTACGTGAACTCTCTGTAAATAAATATATTGGATTAATGGTTCCCGGTGAACTAGTGATGAAGAAGCGGATTAGCACTTACGCCATCAATCTTAGAACGTTATATATTTACACGTGATGGGAGTTTATGCCCCCATAAAGCTGTCTTACTTGCATATTAATAATATTAATTTGTGGTCTATCCTGACATTAAATAAATTCTGTAAGCAGATGTCAACATATTTCATCCCCGGAACCTGAATCATTATGGGAAAAATATTTATATGCTTCCACTTTCAGGAGAAGCCCGTATAACTTATCCCGTACACTTTTTGTTAGTATTATTTATAATGAGCTTGTGGTTGGAATAATTAATGGGGCTTACTGACATCTCTAGACTGTAATAATATCATGCTAAAGAGGAAAATAAAATATTGTGTAGAACACAAAATATTGTATAAGTATCAGAGTCAGCAACGAAGCAGATATTGCAAATTGAGCTGTCTGGTAGGGATGGCTATCAACCATCGATGATTCAAAATCATTGATTGTTTATGGTTGATGTAGAATAGTTTTACCATAGATGGGGGAGATCCAGATGGCTTCCCTCCATCAAGGTCAAGCATAAACAAATATTTTTTCTTTTTCCCCCAAGAGGCGGGAACACAGAGCATCGCTCAACCTCTGACACTCATGAAGCCACACCCCCATGTTTTGATTGGCCCACAGGCCAATCGGTCAAAGAAAATGGATGACCATCAATAGGTAAAACATCACTGGTCATCCACTGCATAGTATGACATTATCGCTGTCCAGTTGCACAATTGCCATCAATGGAAACCATTGGTGGCAATGGCAATGATGGCCATCCCTACTGTCTGGTTGCTATGGGCAAAACTTGTCTGTTTTAGAAGCGGGCAGATGAATTGAGCATACACCCTGAACGGTATCGGTAAACTATATCGTTCAGTGATGTCACCAGAACCCGCAGAATATGCAGATTATTGGCTACAGTATATAGCAGTGATATACAGTAGTAACAAGTTTCTAGTGAATGGATAGGCTTCATCCTCAGTGATGTCACTAGTTCCTAGTGAATGGATAGGCTTCATCCTCAGTGAGGTCATTAGTTCCTAATAAATGGATAGGCTACATCCTCAGTGATGTCACTAGTTCCTAGTGAATGGATAGGCTTCATCCTCAGTGATGTCACTAGTTCCTAGTGAATGGATAGGCTACATCCTCAGTGATGTCACTAGTTCCTAGTGAATGGATAGGCTACATCCTCAGTGATGTCACTAGTTCCTAGTGAATGGATAGGCTACATCCTCAGTGACGTCACTAGTTCCTAGCGATTGGATAGGCTACATCCTCAGTGATGTCAATAGTTCCTAGCGATTGGATAGGCTACATCCTCAGTGATGTCACTAGTTCCTAGTGAATGGATAGGCTACTTCCTCAATGATGTCACTAGTTCCTAGCAAATGGATAGGCTACATCCTCAGTGATGTCACTAGTTCCTAGAGATTGGATAGGCTACATCCTCAGTGATGTCACTAGTTCCTAGTGAATGGATAGGCTACTTCCTCAATGATGTCACTAGTTCCTAGCAAATGGATAGGCTACATCCTCAGTGATGTCACTAGCTCCTAGGAAACGGATTCCCAAGAGAGAGCCACACAACGACTGTATAAAAACAAGTACTGATTAATTTGCAGCATCATTTACATAATTTCAACCTTACTGAAACAAAGACTTTAATTAAACATTTCACCTTTGATACAGGTATCAGATTTTGTACCTTGATCTTTAACACGCCATCTCTGATTCTTCTTCCTTGTATTACATTTGCAATTTGCCAGTTTACACCCTTCTAGTAATAAATGACCTCCTATCTCATTATTGCTACAGTGGTTTGACAAAAAAATGTGGGTCCTTAATTTGCTTCAAATTATCCGACTTCTCAAATTCTTCCAATTAGTCTGAGGGTAATTCTAAAAAGAAAATCTTTAGCGCTATAAGAAAACGCTGCAAATCTTCAGCAAGATAAGAGTCGCATTTAGTTTTGTTACTGCCCAACGATTACACACTGTGGAGGCACCAAACAGCCTATCTAAGTAACAGACCATAGCAGAGGTATGAGGCACACTGTTATTTGCCTCGTTTTTTATCAGCTATTTACACTAATATTGCAAATAATTTTTGAACAAAATATTTCTATATATTATTAACTAGTAACCCCATTTGAAGCAAAAGATTTGAAAGCTAGTCTGCTACCTTTTGTGCTTGTGCGAGAAAGAGCTGTAGTTTCACTGTATGCCAGCAGATGGCAGTGTTTCGGAGATTTATGAACACTAGACATATATATAGATAATAGGAGGACCACATTTATGAGTGACAAATTTCTATTTATCAGTATTTTTGGCAGAAACGTATTGCTGCAATCTGCAACCCGATGCGGGGGCGTGACTTCTGGAAATACCTTGATGACACGGGATATGCGTTCCAGAGGCATCGGAATGCGCGCAAGCTCCCTATGGCACAAACTCTACATTTTTTTGTACATTTATACATATGAAATGAACCTGTTAAGTAAGTAGTGCGGCACTTTAGGATGCTTCCAGGTCTGCTCTAGGTGTGTACGAGCAGGACAAGGGAGCACGCTCCCACGGGGTCCGATGGTGCCGCTGTGTGCACTGGGTGCGTGCACTCACTGCGAATAGTGGGTGCACACACCCAGGACAGCGGGCTGGGGAATGGAGAGGGGTGTTGGGGCGCCGGACAGCCTCATTAGCATATGGGAACGTCTAGCGTTTTATGAACATTCCCATGAGAACGCTGGGCACTCTCAAGCTAATGAGGCCATGATGCTGGTGTGAGGGGGTGGGCAGCTGACATCAGCATCACCATATAGGTGACATCACCATATAGGTGACATCACCATATAGGTGTCTCTGAACTGCGAGCGCTGGAGAAATCATTTGATGGTCACCGAATTCTCCCCGCCTGCAAATGGATGATAACGCATGCAAGGGGTGGTGGGGGGGGGGGGGGGGGGGAGGGTACCTGCGGCTGATGGACTCGCAAGGCTGCAAATCTCCCTGGCCGCAGCGGTAAATTACCGCTATTCGCGGCTTTTCGGGGAAGGGGTTAAAAATGCAAATTAGGTAATTTAGCCCTGCCCCCTCCTTGAAGACCCACAAATTGTGGGATTTGCGGTACTGGGGGCGGGACTTGATGTAGACATGGTACTTATGTAGTATCTGGGCTGCTGATTTTTTGATTGTATGCCTTAAGTTAAGGCATACAATCAGATGCGATGCGATGCGATATCGCATCGCATCGCATGCGACCATCGGATGCGATGACCCGATTTTTTCATAGGAATCAATGTTAAAATGGACTGAGTCCATTTTAACATGGAATTCAATGGGAAAAAGGGGTCCTTTTCATACCCCTACTATCCAAGTGGGCATGGAGTTGGATATAAACCTGTGGCGAGCGTAGCGAGCCACCGAGCCCGAAGCGTGGCGAGCGAAGCGAGCCCCGCGAGGGGACGGTATTCTGTGTCCCCTCGCGGGGCTCGCTACGCTCGCCACGCTTCGGGCTCGGTGGCTCGCTACGCTCGCCACAGGTTTATATCCAACTCCATGCCCACTTGGATAGTAGGGGTATGAAAAGGACCCCTTTTTCCCATTGAATTCCATGTTAAAATGGACTCAGTCCATTTTAACATTGATTCCTATGGAAAAATCGGGTCATCGCATCGCATCGCATCCGATGGTCGCATGCGATGCAATGCGATGTACCCGATTTAGAAATCGGCAGCCCAGATACTACATAAGTACCGTAGACATCACCCTCCGAAGTGCTGCTGACAGTCTCCTTTAAAAGTAGGCAACCCTGCCCAATAGTGATTAGTACAATCCCAATATGCTCCGTCTCATACATTATTATGCGCCATTTGAGGATATGATTTAGCGTTGCCCGGCAACAAGAGAATAGTAAAATCCAGATTCCTGACATAAAATGACTTTATAGTTTTATCCGTCAATTCCCAGAACTGTTTCTTTTATAAGCCTGATGCATGAAAATGAAAGTATCCCTTATTATTAATTGATTTCCCCGTTAATTGATTAAAGACACATTATTTGAGTAACCTCCGCAAAAACAACTGTAGAATTGTAACATTGTCGGCATATTGTGACCAGCAACATGGCTGTGACATAGGCAGTGTCGACATTGTCATTTTGAAATGGGGTGGGGTGGCAATTTGACGTGTTTCTATGAAAATGACATCCTATTGGCCCAGCCACCTCTCGATCAATGCCATTAATTGCATTAGCGGTTACTTATGTTTTAGCGCTTGATAAATCTGACAGGGGGTGTAGCTGCTGTTGGAAATGGAGGGGCAGGGGGGCAGATATGGAGAGATTGCTACACTTCCTTTATACATTTGGGTCACCGCGCAAGTGAAGTCGGGAAAAGTCACAGTCCAAGAAATCTAAATGTTTTCTACAGGTGGTGAGATTTTGGTGTAAACAACATGGATCAATGCAATGGCCGCCACAGTCCCTAAATGGAATGGGGGGATACGGTCGGTTGGTTAACCTAAAGATGTTGTGCCGACATACTGCAAGGTCGACAGGTGTCTAGGTCGACATGGGACAAGGTCAACAGGTCCTTAGGTCGACACAAGCATTAGGTCAACATCGTCTAGGTGGACAGTCAAAAGGTCGACATGGGGTTTTTCATAGTTTTTTGAGCCAACATGTTCCAACAGGCTGTATTTCATGCCCTACCATCCACTAGGGCGTGGTGGGAGAATAAAATAGTGTGCCCAGCGTAGCAAGGCCCCGTGCCCGAAGCATGGCGAGCACAGCAAGCCATGTGAGGGGACAAAGTGCACTTTAACCTGTGTCCATGTCGACTGTGTTGACATTCGGATAAAAAAACAGTGAAAAACCCCATGTTGACCTTTTGACTGTCGACCTACACCATGTCGACCTAAGGTCCTGTCGACCTTGTCCCATGTTGACCTAGACACCTGTCAACCTTGCAGTATGTCGACCCAACGGTGTCGACCTATTTAGGTCGACCAACCCATCCACACCCCTAGGGATACCAATCCCAGGCCATTTTTTCAATCCCGGGATTCGGGATTGATAAATGCTCAATCCCGGAATCCCGGGATTGACTTAATGGTGAAAAAGCAGGTAGCAGCAGGGCTCTTCAGCTGCACTGCATCTTCCTCCTTAGCTCTACCCCATGTCCTTCAGTCCTTATATACTCTTTCTCTCCTCTACAGTCCTTCTAGCTCTCTCTCCCCTGTCAGTCCTCTCTCTATATCTGTCTCCTCTCTCCCTCCTCCCGCCTACCAACCTCTGCTTGCTGGCTGGAGACCCGGCATGGCGATACGGCGGGCGGGTGCCGCTGGCTGTTACCTAGCCAGTTGTCTTGGGCTGGCTTCTTCCTGGCTGGATAGACTTGGTTCGGCGTGCAGGAGACCTAGCGGGTAGATGCGGCTGTCGGGCTGCGTAGCGTGACCTCTGATGTCACGCTGCGCACAAAGGGCAGCCGGGCAACGTCTGCAGGAGACCCAGCGGGTGGACACGGATGTTGGGCTACGCAGCGTGACCTCTGAGGTCACGCTGCGCACAGAAGAGGGGCAGCCGGGCAACGTCTGCTACTCAGCGCGTCGTGTGGTAAGCAATCCCGAAATTCGGTGAATTTAGGCCTAAATCCCGGGATCCCGCCAATCCCAATCCCGGGATTGGCCTCCCTACACACCCCGAATGGGAGACCCATAGGGGTGCGGATTAGCTCATAGACAATGTCTAGGTCGACAGCAAAATGTCGACATGCACTCTGCAGCGACAAAAGGCCGACATGCACTAGGCCGAGGTTGATAAAGGGTCAACATGCACTGAGTTGGCAGTTTAAAAAAGCTGGACACAAGCTCAAAAGGCTTACATGGGGAAAAGGCTGACATGTGAAAAGGTCGACAATAGTTTTTCATATTTTATCATTGTCTATGTCGACACCTGTGCAAGTGGACGCCCAATTAGTGTAGCACAAACCCTCGGAAGGCTTGCATCGCTGAGTGGGATTAAATGGAGAAGTTGCCCATAACAAGGACAGAAGTGGTCTGCTGGGGCAAATTCTCCACTTTATCTCTCGCTGAGGCTTGATACATTTCTCTGAGAAAAGCGCAATTCCTTCATGTTTAACAAAGCTTTATCTTCCTAATAAATATCCCCCGATTGCTCAGCTCAGTCGGAGCAACCGAAGCTCACAAAGTACAACGCTGCCCACAGGCCGGACTAAAGCAGGTTAATTCAATTAATTAATCAATGTCTTAATTTAATTTGTATACAGGCTACTGTGGAAGCTCATTTATTACTCAGGGACTGCTTCTTTTTACAGTTCCTCCATGATTTGAAACGTAATTTTCCGAAAGCAGAAAAGATCCGTTCGGTTTTCAGTCAGAGTTTGTCGTAATTATTTTTCATGAGGTAACAGGGGAGGATGGGGAGGGAGGGGGAGGGGCTTCCTAATTACATTTTTTTCCCGTGATGCCGGGCTTCAAGGTTACGAGTAAATAATTGCAAATGGATTATAAATACAATGTCATGCAGTCAAACTTTTACATTTAGGGGTAATTTTACTAAAACTTCTAAAACTGAAAAGAGATGATGTTGCCTTTTGCAACCAATTAAATTCCGTCTGTCTATCATTGGTTGCTATGGACAACATCACTTTTCATTTTTAGAGGCGTTAGAAAATTCACCCCTATGCACTTGGGTTGGGAATATAGATTCTAGAAGCTTCAAGGCCACTGGCAAACTCTGAAGGTGGGTCTCCTATTTGATTCTGGGGATTAGCAGTGCTGTGCATCCCAGCCGCAGCTGTAATCAGGTTGCAATGCTCTCCGATTCAGTTCTTCTTTCCGCCCCCATGCTCCCATTGGCTAATTACAAGACATCTAGTGCCAAGAAACCTATTGTGCCGGAGGCACTCACTTGTAGGGATGGCCATCGTTGTCATTGCCATTAATGATTGCCATCGATGGCAATTCTGCAACTGGCCATCAATAGTGCTAAACTATGCAATGGCTGACCATCGATATTTTTACATATTGATGGTCACCCATTGTGTTTGATTGATTGGCCTGTGGGCCAATCAAAACAAGGGTGTCGGGGGGAAGAGTTATTCTCTGTGTCCCAGCACTTAAAAAAAAAAAGTGAAACATTGTTTTGCTGTTCAATCGATGGAGGGAAACCATCTGGCTCTCCCCCATCGGTGGCAAAAGTATTCGACATCGGCCATGAACCATCGATGATTTCAAATCATCGATGGTCGATGGCCATCCCTACTTACTTGGTCAAAAAGAGTGCATGGCTTTCTGGAAGGGGGTGAGGACTCACATTACCTTAGGACCTGAGGGTGTAGCTCAGTGGGAGAAACCCCATGATGACCTCACCGTGGGAACATACGGGCTGCACTCGAAGACTCTGCAGCTCCTTCTCATTAACGGTTGGCAGGTGCTGCAGATTAATGTCATACAGCAGCACCAGGTTCCTGGTGCCAGCATCTGTGTCACCCCTTGGAGGGGTTCTTACCCCATGCACTCCATTTGTGGCACCACTGCTTATGCCCCTACCACTAAATGTGGCGCACCCCCCCCCCTTCCCTTACCACTAAATGCATACCCTCCAACATGACCCATTCCATTAGGTACAAAATGCTCTGTCCCTGGACTTCTTTCTTAATTGATAATTGCAGTCACCTGTGTTGAACTAGGTCAGTGATTATAACGGTGTTCCAGCAAAGGTGAAGGTAATCCTAAATTAAGGAAGAAGTCCAGGAACAGAGCATTTTGTACCTAATGGAATGGGTCATGTTGGAGTGTATGTAAATGTGGCGCAAGGGCAGAAACCACCACTGCCCACAATTATATCTGGACATAGCTTTGTATTACCTAAAATGAAGTAGTGACATCAGTTAGCGATCTCTAGGGCCTAAAGAACGCAAATATACAGAAGCTGTGTTACAGGTTGCAGTTCTCTTTGTTGAAGTCGAGAGCACTTGTAGCTTTCACAAATGGATTTGTATTTGATCCAGACACAGTGTGACACATTAACGAGGTACTAACTTTCATGCACACTAAAACCCAATGCATTATATTACAGCAAAGACGTATTAGCTCATGTTTACTGCTGTTCATATTGCAGAACCTGGGGGGAGAGCATGATGGGAACCAGGAAGTGGCATCCCTGTTACGAGAGATATGAGTGTTGAGGGTCTTATAAAGTGCGACACTGCACAGCTACAGAATATACAATATATTGTCACTATATTAATTGAAGGAAAACTACTAAGATAAATTGTATTTGTGCAGCTCACCTAGTCTGTTTTCTCTGGTCGCTGGGAAAGTAGGAAGAAGCTAAAGGCTTTCAAGGTTATGATTGCCTGGACAAAGGAACTAGTGCATTGGAATTGAGGAATATTAGGGTAACCTTAGTATCTGAGGAACATAAATCTTTACACAGGCTGGTGAGTGGACCTTCAAGACAGTCAGATCAATAGCACCTATATAATGTATTACCATAATGACCACCAAAGGAGAGGTAATTTAAATGAAACTTCCACCAAGAGTAGGGACATCCTCAGCAACTTCCACCAGGAGTAGGGACATCCTCAGCAACTTCCAACCACGAGTAGGGACATCCTCAGCAACATCCACCAAGAATATGTACATCCTCAGCAACTTCCCCCTAGAGTAGGGACATCCTCAGCAAATGCCAACCAAGAGTAGGGACATCATCAACTTCCACCAAGCGTTTGGACAAACTCAGCATCTTCCACCAAGAGTAGGGACAGCCTCAGCAAATTCCTACCAGGTGTAGGGACACCTTCAGCAACTTCCACCAGGAGCATAGGTGTGCACACATTGAATGTTATGGGTGCACAGGCATCCCCTAATGCGGTGCACATCCCTATGAAAACCTCCCTGCTGCTAGCAATACCAGAATTACATTTTAGACTTTTGTTTTTTTAGAACTGTATTCCATTAAAAGAAGAGTCCATCAATTATGTATGTTTTGCATTGTTAATTGTTCTAGACCATTGTCATCCATCTATGTTTGTGACTTTATTTGCATGTACCATTTCACAGAGTAATTAGAAGATTAAAACTGAAATAGGCAGGAGATGATGGTGTGGCTGAGAGACGTTTGATATTGTAGCAAGTGCCAATAGATGATGGTATACACGCCCAATAGGTGGTACTAAGCCCAACATTTTTGACAGTGCACCACCTAATAAAATGTGCTGCGCACGCATATGACCAGGAGTAGGGACATCCTCAGCAACTTCCAACCAGGAGTAGGGACATCCTCAGCAACTTCCGCATAGAGTAGGGACATCCTCAGCAAATGCCAACCCAGAGTAGTGACATCCTCATCAACTTCCACCAAGAGTTTGTACATACTCATCACCGTCCACCAAGAGTAGGGACATCCTCAGAAATTTCCTACCAGGAGTAGGGACATCCTCAGCAACTTCCACAGAGACATCCTCAGCAACATCCACCAAAAATAGGGACATCCTCAGCAACTTCCCCATAGAGTTAGGGACATCCTCATATAACTTCCACCAGGAGTTTGGACATCTTCCACCTAGAGTAGGGTCATACTCTCCAAATTCCAACCAGGAGTAGAGACATCCTCAGCAAAAATAGGGACACCCATAGCAACTTCCACCAGGAGTAGGGACATCCTCAGCAACTTCCACCTAGAGTAGGGACATCCTCCGCAACTTCCACCTAGAGTAGGGACATCCTCAGCAAATTCCAACCAGGAGTAGGGACATCCTCCCCTCGCATCGCATGATTACCCGTCAAGCTTCAGGTAGGGAGCCTCACTCCACTACTTTAGTGCATGGCTAACTTTACCATTTCCCATTGGAGTCCATATAGATCGTAAATTATAAAAAGTAAAAAAAAAATCAGAAATTCAAAAAACCTAATGTGAACCATTTCATGTGTTCACCATTGCTATGTCAACCATTTGACGATGCCCACAATATGCATGTTGACCATCTGGTGTCTGCCTATTGACTGTTTCCCTATTGACTGTTGACCCAGCCTTAGAATTTTCCAATTTCTCCCACAAATAACCCCATATCAGATACAAAAACATTGTTGGCAAAAAAATAAAAATATAGGTTGTTTGTCAGACTTCAGAAGAACATATGTAGCATTTGCTATAAAGATTTTATTTTCTTACTCGATTCTAATACAAAACTCAATAACAAAACCACTTTTCAACGAAGTACAACTTTGGCATTTCTGTACACCACTTCTGTACAAACTACTCTAAACCTTCGGGTCATTCATTTAAAATGGCATTGGCAATAGAACGTGACTTTTTCAACTAAAATAAAATTTTAAAATTACGTTTGCAGTTTGCTTGTTTATGGCTTTAGAAAATTATATCTACCATTGTTCTTAATTTTCATTTGCATTGTGGTAGAAAAAAAAAACTGTGTGTGTTGTGTAACAAAGTTTAAACATATAACATTTTTAAATGATGCGATGTTTAAAAGTTCAAACTATAAATTAATTTGAAAATAACTTTCCCCTTAAATGGTATAAAAAAAAAAAAAAGTGTGAATAAACTAATTTTAATTGTAGTCTTGATCTGCCTCTGCGATAAACCCCATGAAAGATTTTGGGTCCAAGGTAATTTATTTAAGGTCTTTGGTAAACAACAATATTATATGTCACGTAGGAGACAAATGACTCGTGGCTTAATAGCACAAGAAACCTGTAATTAATAAGCAGGGTAATTGCATTTTGTCTTGTGTGAATTATTACATTTCTACATAAACTAAAGCATTTTTTATTTTGCTATGTGAATTTTACTTATTGGAATCTAACGAAGTTGTGGAATATTACAATCATATTCTCAAAAATTAAAATGTTAATGTATATAAGATAAAAAAAAATTATATCTTTTTACAAATATCTAAATATAATTATAGCATTTTTTATGTTACAAAAAAAAAGAATTTTCAGGTATATAAAGGTAAGCAATCCTATTACCCATATTACATGTTTACAGAAAAATAAGTGGGTGTGGATCATTCAGTCGGCCATTATCATGTCGACAGTTAGTCGGTTGACCCCATATGGTCAATGTGGAACACGTTGACAGGGTCACAAATTTGATGGAGTAAAAGGTTGATATGTAAAACGTAGACACCTAAAATGGTTGACACAGTCAAAAGGTCAGAATGATAATGGTCAACACAGGTTTTTTGGTGGTGCCATTAACCATTTTAAGCCACATGTATGCTGAATTAGGGTACCATGTTCTCTTGCTATGTTACCGGCAATCATAGTTCACATGGATGTAAAAGTATAAAAAAAATGGAATAAAAAAAAACCTGTGTGTCAACCTCATTTGTGTTGACCATCGTCATGCCGACCATTTGAAACAGCCAACCTTAAGAGCTGGCGATTTTCTGCATGTAAACCTATTGACCATGTTCATCTTTCATATCTGTCTACTTAATGATCGTCGACCCTATGGGGTCAACCTGTTGACTATCAATTTATTATCTGGAAACCCCAAAAATATTCATCAATCTACAATCTAAAAAATGTTCATATGTATTTATAGAGAAAATATTGGATATTATTTGCATTCAATTGATTGAAAGGGCAAATAAAAAGAAACAGTGCATGATTCATTCAATAATATTATTTTGTCTGATTCTTAAAATTTTCCTTAAAACATTATTTCTTTCAATAACACTTTTGTCAAATTTTGTATTTTAAATGATAAATTATTTGTAATATATATATATATTTTTATTTTTTTGGCAAAGCAAATATGGCCAAATGTGTTCCTGAATTTACAAAGTGTTGACAACTTGCAAGGAAAATATTATAAAGGAAATTATCATAAAGCCGCTTTTTGAACCCTGTATGTACGTTTCGAGTCCCAAAAGACCCCCATTTTAAGAAAGCTCTTCCAATCTTCATGCTTATAGTAAATAATACATAATTATCACTAAGAAGCTTAAGACGTTGTCTGTATTCCAGAGCAAAATGCGTCATGTCTTTATCAGAAATATTTTGGGAAATTATTGGGACTACCTTTTATCTGCCGAGGTCTGTATTTTGTTACCAGTTTCACTCAAGAGGACTCCGTGGACACCTTCCAACCAAGCAAAGGACTATTTTGCCAAAGATGTAACGAAGACCCATCGCAAAGCTGGTAACTATAAACTCATACATCGCTGGCTATTATACTGGATGATCTCCGATACTACAAATATATATGTTATATGGCTTCTTTCTGGGATGCCGGGGTACCAGCCTGTGTGCATGCCGCCTGCGACGAGCAACAACAAGGGACGATCGGGCATGGGCAGTTGATTACAGGTATAATATTTAGTTCCTTAAGGTGCCCATACATGGTACAATATTCCCCGTGCATTTTCAACTAGATCACATTGCATGCGATCAAATCGCATGCAATTTGCATGTGATGTGATGCGATTGGGACCTATTTAAAAAAGCACGGGCTGCACAGACTTTATGTGTTGTGTGATGGGATACCTGTAGGAGCGCGCATTGCACAACACTATTGTACCGTGTATGGGCACCTTTATGCTTTTATTATTTATTTATTTACAGTTTCTTATATAGCGCAGCAGAATCCATTTTGCTTTTCAATTGTAGACAGTGATGAAACAAACTGGGTAAAGACAGACAGACTTAGAGGTTAGAGGGCCCTGCTGCAAGCTTACACTCTATAGGGACATAGGAGGGAGTCCAGAAGGGAAGCTATATAATACATAAGTGCCTCAGAGGGTTATGCGTGTGGTGCTTAAATATGATAGGCTTGCCTGAAGAGGTGAGTTTTCAGGGAACGCTTGAACGTTTGGAGGCTAGTGGAGAGTCTTATTGTGCGTGGAAGGGCATTCCATAGGATGGGAGCAGCCCGATGAAAGTCCTGTAATAATGAATGGGAGCTAGTGATCCGTGCAGAAGAGAGACGCAGATCTTGTGCAGAGCAGAGTGAGCGAGATGGTAGATATTTTGTGATAAGTGCAGAGATATATGCTGGTGCAGTATGGTTAATAGCTTTATATGCTTGCAGAAGGGTTTTATATTGAATATGGTAAGATACAGGCAACCAATGAAGGGACTGGCAGAGCGGATCAGCAGACGATGAGCGTCTTGCAAGGAAGATCAGCCTAGCAGCAGCATTTAAAGTTGATTGCAGTGGTGAGAGTCTGTTCTTGGGAAGACCAGTTAGGAGCCTATTGCAATATTCAATGCGGGATATAATGATTGCATGGATAAGAGATTTAGTAGTGTCTTGTGTGAGATACGGTCGTATTTTGGATATGTTTTTAGATGCATGTAACATGATTTGGTAACAGGTTGAATGTGGGGAACAAAGGACAGTTCAGAGTCGAGGATGACCCCTAGGCAATGTGCTTGTGGTGTAGAGTAGATTGTTGAGTTGTAAATTTTTGTAAAATGTATTTGAACTGTGATGAAGTTCACAAGAGCTCTCCTTATGTATGATGACATTCCGACCTAGATTTATTTCAAAGCTTTAACACTCGGCTTAGCCTCTCATTTGCATAGATATATTACCTGCTAAATCTTGGAACATGATATGAGACCTTCACTTCAAAAGATCAGCTTCTGTCCTGACGCATTAAGCGCTGGCTTCCCCGTACTTATGAGAATTAACTTTCCTGCAATATCTAACACCTTCATCTGTTACCTTCATTTCTGCCCTTAATTGGTCCAGGACTTGTTAGAGAGTCGGCCAAGAGGATTTGGAACAAGTCGCAGGTGACTGAACAGATATTTCGCCTGCGAAGGGGGAAATAACGAAAGTCACATCCTGGCATAGAGCAGATGGGAATATTAGACGGTAGATTTCTGCACCTGTAATCTGTCTACAAATCTGCATAAAACTAGAAATCATAGCAGTGCGTAAATGGATTAATTACTAGTATACGTCACTGATTTAATCACAAAGCCCAATTGATAATACAATTTTTTTATATTAATTTTTCCTTTTTCTTCTGATGTTTGTTGTGTACAAATAAAAACAGTCATACTGTAATAGGGATTTCAGTAGGGGTGGGGGTGGTGCACAGGCCTAGGGGTCGTTGGTGTATCTCCAGTTTTAATTTCAGTGATGATGGAACACCCTGTAGTCAACAAAATGTTTGAAATGCTCACAGCAGCACAGAGTAGTTTAGATAAGTATACTTACTTATCATATGGGAGGTAAGGATAATTTCCTGGTATTATGTATTAGGGAGAACAGGGCTGCGTGTAACAGGGGCAGTGACATGATGTGAGGAGGGGAATATAGGCAGCAGGAAGCCGCAGACAGAGTTATATAGTGGGAGGAGCAGGGTACCCAGCAGCACAGAGTATATCAGGAGACGAGTCATGTGTCAGTGAGGACAAGGCTGCATGTGACAGGGGCAGTGACATGATGTGAGAAGAGGAATGGAGGCAGCAGGAAGACACAGACTGAGAGTTATTTAGTGGGATGAGCAGGGTACCCAGCAGCACAGAGTATGTAAGGAGATGAGTGATGTGTCAGTGAGGGCAGGGCTGCGTGTGATGGGGTTAGTGAAAAGATGTGAGGAGGGGAATGAAGACAGTAGAAGTCACAGACTGAGAGTTATATAGTGGGAGGAGCAAGGTCCCCAGCAGCACAGAGTATATAAGGAGATTAGTGATTTTTTTTTTTCAGTGAGGACAGGGCTGTATGTGACAGGGGCAGTGACATGATGTGAGGTGGGGATGGGGGCAGCAGACTGAGAGTTATATAGTGGGAGAAGCAGGGTCCCCAGCTGCACAGTGTACATAAGGAGATATGTGATTTGTCAGTGATGACAGGGCTGCATGTGACAGGGGCAGTGACATGATGTGAGGAGGGGAATAGAGGCAGCAGAAAGTCACAGACTGAGCGTTATATAGTGGGAGGAGCAGGGTCCCCAGCAGCACAGAGTATATCAGGAGACAAGCGATGTGTCAGCGGTGAGAAGAATGGAGGTAGCAGGAAGCCAAGGACTATGTTATAGTAGGAGAGAGGCCCCCAGCAGCACAGAGTATTTTAGGATATAAGTTATATAGTGTTTAGGTATCTGCCTAGGGTGCTAGCACCTAAGGGAGCACCATTGAGGTCCCTAGCACAATAATAAGAATGCCTCTGAAAGAAACTTTGGGTTAGGTCGACAGGGACACAAGCATTAGGTCGACATGGGGAAGGTCGACAGTCAAAAGGTCTACATGGGTTTTTTTACATTTGTTTTGTCCTAAATTTCGACACAGTCGACATGGACACTGAAACATAGCACCGTGTACCCTCGCATGCTTCGGGCACGGTGCCTCGCTACGATCTTCACACTATTGTTCTAACACCACGCCCTAGTGGATGGTTGGGCATGATATATCGCCTGTCGGCACATGTCGGCTCAAAAAAAATGTGCAAAATCCCATGTCGACCTTTGGACTGTCCTAGTGACCGTATCCCTATTTTCTTATTCCAAAAGACATATGTGCCATTCTAGACACCTTGCATTGTTATTTTCAGTGGGGCCACACACAGTAATACGGGGGCCCTGATTATGTCACTCAATCAAGCTGTGTGTAAATATCTTATGCAGTGCCGGCTGAGATAGCGCAGTGGCTCTGTGCCCCAGGGGCCGTCAGACGGGTGTATATCTGTCCAATACATAAAGCGACTAATGTCTATAAAAGAGGATTGAATCACTCAGATAATGTACATTCCCCTATCAGGAGCTTTCTGTATCTATAGCTTGGCGACTGCTGTGCATTTTGGGATCATCCTTAAAAGCTATTTCAATCACTTGCTACATAGGATTAAGCAGGGTTTAGACTGTGTGCGTTATTAAGCAATACTCTGCGTTACATTTTCCTATTTTCCAGTTTAAATATTTATGTTAAATATAATAAAAATAAAAAATATCAGTATTATGGTGTGTACACACGGGGGTGATTTTTTGCTAATATCACCGGCAATATGGTCGCTGAGCGACCATATTGCCCGCAATGGGATTGTGCACCGGCAATTTTTTCCCGTAGTGATCGCTGGTCGCAGAAACAGGCTCCTGCGACCAGCTGATTTCCACTGCCGGGCTACCCCGGCAACTTCTTTTTCATCTCTGGTCGCTGATGCAAACGGGATACTGAGCGATATATCGTTCGGCGATATATCGCTCGGTGATATATCGCCCAGTGTGTACACAGCTTTTGTGCTGAAAGTCATTTTCCCAACACTAAAGCTGTATTCACACGGTGCAATTTGGTAGCTGGGCGATTTTACCTTAAAATCGCTCAGCAATATATTGTTCAGTGTGCTGGCAATATCTCTCAGCAATATATTGCTCAGTGTACTGGCAATATCTCTCAGCAATATATTGCTCAGTGTACTGGCAATATCTCTCAGCAATATATTGCTCAGTGTACTGGCAATATCTCTCAGCAATATATTGCTCAGTGTACTGGCAATATCTCTCAGCAATATATTGCTCAGTGTACTGACAATATCTCTCAGCAATATATTGCTCAGTGTGCTGGCAATATCTCTCAACAATATATTGCTCAGTGTACTGGCAATACAGTATCTCTCAGCAATATATTGCTCAGTGTACTGGCAATATCTCTCAGCAATATATTGCTCAAGGTGCGTACACACGCTTAAGCCCCGTACACACGGGGGGAGATATATTGCCCAGCAATATATTGCTAGCAATATATTCCTGAGCAATATATTGCCCAGTGTCTCCTTTGCATCAGCGACCAGAGATGGTCGCTGATGAAAAGGACCTCTGCTGGGGGAGCTGCAGAGGTAATTAGCTGGTCGCAGGAGCAAGCTCCTGTGACCAGCGTTTACAATGGGGCAGAAAACGGGAGCGCGCACCCGGCGATTTATCGCTGGTGCGCACTCCAATCACTGGCAATATGGTCGCCTGCGACCATATTTCCAGCGATTATAGCCCCTATCGTCCCCGTGTGTACACAGCATAAGCGACCATATTGCCCATGATGGGAGTGTGCACTGGCGATATATCGCCGGGTGCGCGCTCCCGGTTTTACCTCTGTAGTGATCGCTGGTCGCAGGAACATGCTCCTGCGACCAGCTTATTTCCACTGCCGGGCTCCACCCGGCAGTTTCTTTTTCATCAGCGACCATCTCTGGTCCCTGATGAAAAGGAGAATCTGAGCAATATATTGCTCAGCAATATATGGCTGAGCAATATATCTCCCCAGTGTGTACGGGGCTTTAGTGTACTGTTTTCATCAGCGACCAGCGATTTTGGCTGAAAATTGCATGCTATTCTGTCTCAATCTGTCTCTACTTCATTTTGACTAGAAATCGCTGGTCGCTGGTGTACAGTGCATTATGCACCAGCGACCAGCAATTATTAGCCATAATCAGAGGAGCATGCTCCTGCGACCAGCGACCATGAAGGGCTGGCAGCGGGAGCGCGCTCCTGGCGATTTTTCTCCCACAGCACATGAAATCACTGGCAATATGGGCGCTCAGCGATATGTGCTGAAATTGCTCCCGTGTGTACACAGCTTAAGACTTTACCTGGATTATTACCATAAAAGAATAAACAGAACTTGGAAAATGTGAAAAAGGGTGTTTTTCACATTATTGTAAATTTCACCTGAATGTACTAAAGGGCTTTTAGAGCAGTTTTCGTGAAAAACTGCTCCAAACCATGCGCATATTTTTAGCAAGCAAATCACATTTCCCACGTATAATGGGAAATGTGATCTGGAACAAACAAAAATCATTTTGCCCTATGATAATAACACCAGCTTCAGCATCAATTCACAGAGACAGAGAGGGGCTGGGGGTGTGACCATTAGCTCACAGAGCGCAGGCCAAGCCTCTAGCAGTGATGAAAACGGGAAAGCCACGCTGCTTACCAGGATACCACATCAATTTTTTGGGAGCTCACAGCTACCATGGTGCACAGGAGTCCCACTGGCGAATATTCAAATGGTGGGAAACAACCTTATGAAATGTGAATTTTGTTTATGACAAATTATACTGGACTAGTTAAAAGCCCATTAAAATGACGGCCTCTCCAATGTACTTTCACTTTGACCTGTGATCGGTTTTATTTTCACTTTGAGCTATGACAGTTTTTAGCCCACAAACTCTCCAACCTTTCCCAGTTCCTACCTGTGACCAGAAAGTTTAAAACAGATCAGTGTCCATGCAAAAATTTGCTTTCATTTTTGGTTTATGACAACTGTCAGCACACAGAGGAGTAATTTGGCCTGTCAAGTGGCCTCTAGTGGTCAGAAGTGGTACTTCACCTCATAGAGGTGAAGAGTAGTTAGCATTTTATACATAAAGACATAGACAGTCCTGGGCCCCCTTTCTGTCTGCGATCACGACCCAGTAGTTTACCCCCCCCCCCCCTGATGGCGGCACTGGCGAGCGGGAGTATTTTCTTGGACTGTACAATATTTTGCACCGTGCTGTGTTTTAACCCATTCACTCTATGTAGCATTGGGGTTTATTCTAGTTCATTCTTTCTGACAAAATCCTTCTTAGATGTGCACTGCAGGGGGGCAGATGTAACATGTGCAGAGAGAATTAGATTTGGGTGAGTTATTTTGTTTCTGTGCAGGGAAAATACTGGCTGCTTTATTTTACACTTCAATATAGATCTCACTTTGAAGAAAAACTCCACCCAAATCTAATTCTCTCTGCACAAGTTACATCTGCCCCACCCGCAGTGCACATGGTTTTGTCCATCTAAGAAGGATTTTGTCAGAAAGAATGGACTAGAATAATGTGTAATTAAAGAATTTTCCCATCATTAGCTTTTGTTGTATTTTATTCCGGTATCAATACATTTTACACACAGTTAGTGCAGGTATACTGTACACCTGCCTCTATCACAACATGCCAGCACCATACCTCTCTTCCCTTGTCTGCACATATTTCCCAACTCACCCCCTCCATACTGTCTGAGATCTTCCTCTCCCAGGCTCATTATCTCCTTCCGTTCCTCGTTAAAGGACTTTTGCAGGCTGCACCCACTCAGGTCAACACCTGCGCTTGTAGAAGAGTTTCTCCGAACTGATAACCTAAAATTATTCCCTCTCAGCAATTATTCCCTTTACAATCTGGCTGGGCAAACATACAACTAGCAGTCCGCCAAAATGACAGAACTGATTCTGTTGTGTATATGTGGGCAGGTGTAGGTTGTGTTTGTGCCTGAACAAAGCTCTGTCAGGTGCCATCAATAATATATAGAATGTGGCAAATTCACTTCTATCACCCAACAGACTGTACACCTGCAAGCAGGGCTCTCTCACCGGTGCCCATAGATTCCTACCTACAGGAGGCTCCCGTTTCAGACATAAATCTCCTTATGCCCTGCATTGTACTTCTAATCTCCCGGACTCTTTCGATTCGGCCAGGGGTGCCACTGAGGAGTTTCTTTGCAAGAACAGTGATTTGCTGTAAGCACTGTAATTTAACAATCCGAGCAGGGGGTGGAGAGGGGCGTGAAGGGCTGTTTGGGCTCATTACCATATGCGTACACTCCGCATTTCATGGGCGTTCCCACGAAAACGCTGGACGTACGTATGGTAATCCGGCCGTGACGCACGTGTGGGGGCGGACAGCTGACATAGCCGGATGACAGCTGCCCGCCCATATCCTTGCTTTCATACAGAAAAATGTCCGAGTGGTTTGGAGCACTCGGAGCTGTCTGACCACTCGGTCCATCATTCGATGGTCGGCGACCATCGGAGTATGGGGGAGGTTCCCACAGATGGAGGAGGTGTTCACATGAAACATCCACTCGCGGTCCGTACGGTCGGTGTCTTACCGCATTTGGATGGTGTGAGGGATCCGTACGGTAGGCAGGGCTAAGAACTAGGGATGTGTTTTTAGGGCAAAAGGTTGCACCGAGGTAGCTGGATAACTATGCTAAGCCACACAAGTGTGTGGCACAAACACGTGGCTCATGTAAGAGTGGCATACTTGCCTACCCTCCCGCATTTAGCGGGAGTCTCCCACTTTGTCAATCATTCTCCTGGCCCCCCGCAAATCCCTTGGTTTCTCCCGGTTTTTCGGCCCCTTTACCCAAAAAACGAGATTGCGAACGTGTCATTGTGGGGGCGGGGCCTAAATGCGCGACGCCGTGTCCGGGAACTGGACACACAGAAGAGTGTGTCCCTGTTTCGCTGGTGAGAGAGCTGCCCAGCTGGTGAGAGGATGGCCCAGGTTCCCTTCCCTGCTATACAGCGCGCAGCGTCAGCGGAGGGAGAACAGGACTTGAAAAAAAAAAAAAGTCCATACAAATTAATGGAAAGCCATTCATTGGCTAAGAGCTCTCTCAATCAATCCGCGATTGACTGAGAGAGGTCTCAGCCAATCCGCGATTGGCTGAGAGAGGTCTCAGCCAATCAGTGGCTGCCCATTCACTATGGGCTTTCCTTTTTTGAAGTCCTGTGTTCTCCCGCCGCTGGTGCTGCAGCGCACCCGGCAGGGTCTTCTCTCTTCTTCTGCCCGGATAAGTGGCGCACGCAGAGGCAGGTTGTTTCATGTCCTGCTGCGCAGCGGCGGGACCTGGCAGTGGCAGCAGCCACTCTGCACCACCGGGGGAGAAAGGCATTCTTCCGCCGTGTTGCAGTGCAGGAGGGGGTCAGCTGGCAGCTATGGGAGCCAAGGTGTAGAACTCCAGCAGCAGGTGGTACTCCCCAGCAGCCAGGAACAGTCAGCAGCAGAGGTGGGTGAGTGCAGATGTTTAAATGTGTATGTACTGAATGTATATGGGAGGAAGACCAGGGTCAGTGTTATTCTTAGCAAAGTAACAGCATCAATAGTCACTGTTACTGTCTCATTAAACTTATGTTTCTCTGTGATTAGCACCAGTCTTGGGGATAGATGTGTGTGTGTGTATATATATATATGCTCCATGTATCCGGCGGCACTCAGGGACTGAACAACTTGTATTACCAAGTGAACATTTTACTTGGTATTAATGGTAATACAAGTTGTTCAGTCCCTGAGTGCCGCCGGATACAAGGAGCATATACAGTGACGACGATGCCGCAGAGGCATTGAAACGTTGCAAATAAAGTTTCCTTCCTGCATAAGAAATCGCTGGTGTGTTGCTCCCTGCTTTATCTACTGTACGTCTACCACTGAGCGGGCACCCAGTGTGGCAATCTTTATAGTGGCTGTGCCGGACCTCTGGATCTCATATGCTGTACACCGTGATGCCCATTATACATATGCCCAGGGCCGAAACTAGGGTTTCTGGTGCCCGGGGCAAGACATTCATTTAGTCCCCCCCCCCCCCCCAAAAAAAATTATTTTACACTGTATTCTGAAATGAAATATATATTTATAAATGATCCCTCTAGAAACTATATGAACCTGAAAACAGGGACAGTGCGCGCCGAAGGCGCGCGCTAAAAATTTAGGGCATGTTTTTTTTTGGGGGGGGGGGGGGGGAGAAGTGGTGTGGTCACATAGTAGTATCAATTCACATTATAGCACACACCGTAATGCCCAGTACACATTACAGCACACACCGTTATGCCCAGTACACATTCCAGCACACAACGTAATGCCCAGTACACATTCCAGCACACACCGTAATGCCCAGAGCACATTACACCACAAACCGTAATGCCCCCCAGTACACATTATAAGCAATGGTTAATTGCTGCTGCCACTGGATAGAACACTGTCCCTGAATGATACACAATATGCCACACTGCAATGTCCAATATGTCACAAACATACCTCCCAACACTGGAGGCAGAGGAGAGGAGGCAGAGTAGAGGAGACATCTGCGCGTGCCGAAGGCACGCGCCCAAAATTAGAGCGTTCACCTACTACCGTGGTACTCCTGCGAGACTACATCCCCCATTTTTTCCGCTATGAGGGCATGGTCAGCTCTCTAAGAGCTGTAGCCACATGGGGTGCGGCCATAGAAAATGGAGGTGTGATACACATATGCCCACAATAGTGCAGTGCCAGACACACATGACCCCAAAAGTGCAGTCCGTGATGCCCAATATACCTATGCCGCATACTGTGATGCCCATTATAAATATGCCCCACACCTGGATGCTCATTATACATATGCCCCACAACGTGATGCTCCATTATACATATGCCGCACACCGTGATGCTCAAAATTACATATGCCGCACACCGTGATGCGCCATTATACATATGCCGCACACCGTGATGCCCATTATACATATGCCGCACACTGTGATGCCCATTATACATATGCCGCACACTGTGATGCCCATTATACATATGCCGCACACTGTGATGCCCATTATACATATGCCACACACCTTGATGCTCCTTATTAATGAGTGGGTGGATCATGGGTGGAGATGTTTTACCAAAGGCATAATGCCATGACACCACAGGCTGCACCCCTGTACAATAATAATGACACCACAGGCTGCTCCACCTGTATAATATAAAAGTAATGCCATGACACCACAGGCTGCTCCCTCTGTATAATATAATAATAGTAATGCCATGACACAAATTATTATACAGGGGGAGCAGCCTGTGGTGTCATTGCATTATTATTAATATACATTAAACAACAGATATTTCGTTTTAAGTGTTTAATATTAACTTACTGTGTGTAATTTCAATTCCCACGCGCTCCTGTCCTGCTGTGGCTCCACTCCAGGAATTTCAACTATCCTGCGGTCTGCGGCCTCCTGCTGCGGCCCCCACGATTCTTCCTGCTGCCTGCGCCTGCCTGCCTTCCTGCACTCTCTGCAGACGCGTGGGTGGGAGGCGTCATCGTCATGACGTCCCCACCCAGCGTCTGCCACTGCCGCTGGCCGGGGAATAGAGGAGCCGTGGCCGGCGGCCATGTTCCTGTGGCCGCGCCGCATACACATCATGTAAAGGACCACAGGAACATGGCCGCCGGCAGACAAAACACGGTAAGGCGGCCTCGGAAACGGCCGCGGCCCGCGCAGACCTGCCAGTGCGGCCTGGGGGGCAAATGGCACCCTGCCCCCCGGCCCAGCCCGCCGCTGCTGACAGCGCCCCCCCCCTCCAGCGCCCGGTGCACGTGACCCCCCAGCCCCCCCCTAGTTACGGCCCTGCATATGCCGTACACCGTGATGCCCATTATACATATGCCGTACACCGTTATGCCCATTATACATATGCCGCACACCGTGATGCCCATTATACATATGCCACATACCATGATGCCCAATATACAGTACATATGTGGCTGTCTCTGTGTCCCTGCTGTCAATTTCTCTGTGTTCCCACTCTCCCTGTCCCTTTGTCCTTGAATTTTGGCTCATACTGTGTGGCACAATGTGTAAAGGCACTAGTACTAGATAGAATAAGGAGTCCTACTAGTCTGGTGTATAAGTGGTATGTTGTGTGGTACACTTCACTTAAAGACATGCCCCCTTTTCCAGTGGCCTTCGGCGAGCACAAAACTAAATCCTCTATTTTTCTCCATACCCCCACTTTAAAATTTCCACTTCGAGCACTGATATATTTAAGTGCCAAAGGGTCTGAATGGCTGCTTTCTGTAGGTGGTAGGGATTCATCAGTGAGGGTGGCAGCACACATTTGTAATAAAGAGGTGCCTGATGGCAGTCCCTCTATGAGGGAGTAGCACTCAAGTGGCTGATTTAGGTCTCCAAATAGGAAAAGATACATTAACCAAGACCCGTCATGGGGGAGACAGAATGAGGCCACAGTTGAATAGACACAGCACCATGATAAATATCCTATTAACAGCATAGATACGTCCATATGTGTCACTAGACACGCCCTTTGAAACATGACACACCCCTTCAATGGTGCGCGACGCTGCTCTCGGTGCATTTTGCTAGCATCTAAAATCTCCCTCATTTTGCTTTTCAAAAGTAGGCAAGTATGGAGTGGTACTGCAGCGGTAGATACGGCAGTACTAGGCACCAGACAGGTAGATACGGCAGTGCACCAGCAGCATGGAATTATTTTTTACAGTCCCACACAGCACAAGTATTATTTTTTAATTAAATTAGATATAGCAGCCTAGTATGTGCTAGGTAGGTACACTAGGTAGGCAGTAGCACTGCCAGTGGCAACAGTGGACTGAGTAACTAAATAATACTGGCAGATTCAGTGCAGGCAGCACCAGTGGACTATATATATAATATAATTAATTATTAATATGTAATATAATATTACAGGCACAGCACAGCACCAGAGGTAGGCCCCAGCACAGAGGAGACAGTAGTACTACAGGTACACAGTTAGACTGTTCTCCTAAGCAGAGAGGAGAACAGAGTACACAGCAGCACTGAGGGAGACAGCCCCAGCGAATAAAATAATTAATTACAGCACAGCACACCAGAGGTAGACCGCACAGAGACAGTAGAACTACAAGTACACAGTTAGACTACACAGCAGCACTGAGAGACAGCCCCAGCGAATAAAAAATATTGCGTTCAAGGTCAAGCTCAAGTTTAAGCCCCAGCAGCAGCACCAATACACCCTCTCCCAACCCACTACTAGACTGGAGTGAAGATGGCGGGCGCTGCAGCCGCTTTTAAAGCCTTGTGAAATCCGTCGCCGGGAGATGACGTTCTGACCACGCGGACGGACCCGAGTCAGGCGGGAATCTCCGAGCGCTGCTCGGAACCGGGCTTGGAATGATGACGTTCGCGGGGGCTCGGATCTCTGGAATCCGAGTCTGCACATCTCTACTAAGAACACTCGGTTCCTGTCCGAAATACGCATCCGTCCGATTCAACCAGAATAAGGGCCACTGTGTCTTGCAACAACAAGCATAGGCATATCAGTAATGATACGTTCAGCCGTTGTTAGATCAATATTGTACGGGGGGGGGGGGGGGGGGGGGGTAGAGAAGTGTTACCGCTTATATGACAAATTACTCCACAATGGGAAAACTTCATCTAGAAAACACTTCACAGCTTGAGGAGGGGGGAATTGAAATATTTAATGGTCATTTACTGAAAGTAATTGTGCAAACATCCTTCTGCCAAGTGTCTGCGCAGCGTGAAGGAAATTATTTGGTTGACAATTAATGTTCCAGGTCTTTTGCAGATCATTGTAGCTATGGTTCCTCTAGAGAGATTTGCAGAGGCCTATAAACCACCAAGGATTCACTGCCGTGATCAGGCGGATTCTCGGTGCGTGGAACTGCGCTCGTCGACCCTACGTTTTATTATGTCACTTTTATGTTATGGGGTTTCATGCAAGGGGGGGGGGGGACTGCGCTGAATTCGCACAGTGGCCAATTAACGACAGACTGTCATGCGTATGGCTCGTGGTGCGCTTGCATACCTCCCAACTGTCCTGCTTACGTCACGATATTTTGGGACATTCCCGCATCCCTCCCGCAGCTGGCAGTGTCCTGTGGCGGGGGCAGTTGGGAGTCCCCCCTATAGTCCGCAGGCGCACAGCGTCTATTCTTGCAGGCAGAGGGGCTGGGGGCTGGCCAGCAGCTCACAGAGCTGCTGGGCATGCCCCCACCGTGGCGGAAATTGGGGGCATGGCCTCGCGGCAGCACCGCGAGTATAGGCCACGCCCCTTTCAGTCAGACCACGCCCACAAAAAATTGTCACACGTCTTCGGCGCACACCCTGTCCCGCCACCGGGGTCCCAGATGTTGGGAGGTATGCGCTTGTAGTACGCATGTGCGAGGCTGTCCTGCGATGAAATCCTGCTACTGTTTTTATTCGCTGGCCGTACGCAAGGTGATTGACAGGAAGTAGGCGCCTGGGGGGTGATAACCGTCCGTTTCATGGGCGTGCCAAGAAGAACACAGGTAGGAACACAATGCAGAGAGTATCAGGGGAAACACAGGCGTTCCGTTATAGAGGAGAGTGTGTGTGATGTCAGCAACAGGCCGGATACGCCGGTGTCCATCGCAGCCGCTGAGTACGTCTCTGGCTACGCTGAGCCTGCGGTGACTGGCGCACAGTGGTAAAATCATTCGATGTTGAGCAGCTTAAGAATGGTTTTGAAGATATTCACTCGGCTGCGAATAGATTTGCAGCCCTACACATCCATTCTCACAGCGAGCACATTCATTCGCAAGGCGGGATTTCACGCTAGCAGGCGCGGCTTCTACCTGAATGTTGGCCGCTGCAATTTTGTGGGCGTGCGATCCGGCCTGAATGACCCCCTTAGCGTTGCACTTAAGTCTGTTAACTGTAAGAATGAATTCTGTAAGACGTGCATACTGCCAATTTTTACAAGTTGCATCCACATTTTGAGTTAACAATACCTGCCAACTTTGGTGATCTTGAAATTGGGACTTGCCATAGGCGCGGCCTGCCCAAAAAAGGGTGTAACCGATGTGAAAGTGGGCAGACCTCGGATAAAGGGGTTTGGCCTACTGCTGCGATCCCCGTTTTTATCATTTCCGGGGTGTGCCCAGCGCTCTCCTAGTGGCTGGGAAGCCCTTGGCCCCTCCTTGCCTCTTTCCTACATTGAGGAGTTGCCATGCACATTAGCATGGCACCTCTGCAGCGGTGATCTCCTGCTTCCCCCCAACTGCCCCCTGACAGTCTCCAAATAGCGGTACAGTCCCGCAGTAATCGGGACACTCGTCTGACATAGGGAATGAGGCTTCTTGGCTAAAAGCGTAGACGTGAAAAGTGTTTAAAGGGCAAGCCAGGCCCCAGTTTTCATGGGGGCATAACCAGTGCTCATGGTCACGCTCCCTGTCTTTCTCCTGTGAATAGGTGTTGTGTACATGTGCACCGCATCTAGGCCAGGGGGTGAGAGTTCCAACCACACTACTGGTCACTGCAGTCTGCAAGTGGGACGGGGAACTAAACTGTCCCGCCAGTCAGATGGTTGCTAGGTAAGAAAGCTTCAGAAGCCATGGTGGTAGACAGGACAATGAAGACATGAGGTCACTGCTCATGAGAGCTGACAGTCTTATTGGAAGAGAACACAGCTGAAACAAGAGGTAGAATGCCACCATATTCGGTAAGGACAGTATTCAAGGCTTGGAGAGAATGATTCTGTAAAAATACATTTAGTTCTGGAATTTGTTGATTGGGTAAAATATGGCGCTGTACCTAATGTTGACATGAGAATGACGTCATGGTTATATTGTTGACATACTTAACATGTCGGTATTGCCTATCTCAACATTCATTGGGGGGAAATTTACTAACAATACAAATACGAAAATTCGTATTTGTATTCTTATAGCCGTATGCAAATTCGTATTCCGGAGGGTAATTTACAAAGCAGTCAGAAACGACTGCTTTGTAATCCCCAATGGCGTATTCGTTTGTATTTTATGGCCTCTAAATACGAATTCGTATAGGCAGCCTGCACGGATCAGTCAGATCCGTGCAGGCTGCAGTGTAAAAAATAAATAAATGGAAAAAAAAAAAACACAGCCCGAGGCTCACAGAGGCGGTAAACAATCAGGGTAAAATTTGACTAGGGTTCACCTGATTTTTGAAAACCAGCACCAGGCCCAAGGGCCGATCCTGGTTCCCAAAATATGGGGGACAAAATGACTAGGTATCCCCCATATTAGAACCCCAGCACCAGGCCCAACCAGCCAGCAGGGTAATGCCACAGCCCAGGGGGAGACTTTTTATACAAGTCCTCCTGGCCAAAGCATTAACCCCCCAACCGGTCAGCCTGGGAAAGGGTCCTGGGGGAGTGTGAAAACCCACCTCCCCCAATAAAGGGGTGCCCAATCCCCCAGGAATGCCGCTATTGGCCGCCAGGCACCGCTAGCCAGCCAATAGCGGCATTCGAGAGGAGGAGCCGCACAATGTCAGCACAGACATCATGAGGCTTCTTCTGACAGTCCAGCTTGGTTTGGGTCACCGGTTTATTTTTTTGCCAAGATCTAAAAAATCAGCGGAACCCTAGTCAAAATTTTTCCTGATAATCATATAAGCTATATAATACAAAGTAGCAGATGCCTCAGTGATGTCATTGGCTGGTAGGTAATGGATAGATCTCATGGCTCTGTGATGTCATAAGCTGCTACAGTAGGTAATGGATAGACCTCATGCCTCTGTGATGTCATTGGCTGCTTGTGATTGGATTGATTCCATGGCTCGTGTTGTTATTGGCTGCTATGTAATGGATAGACCTCATGGCTCTGTGATGTCATAAGCTGCTAGGTAATGGATAGACCTCATGGCTCTGTGATGTCATTGACTGCTTGGTAATGGATATACCTCATGGCTGTGTTGTCATGGGTTGCTAGGTGATGGATAGATCTCATGGTTCTGTGATGCTATAGGCTGCTAGGCAATGGATAGACCTCATGGCTCTGTGATGTCATAAGCTGCTAGGTAATAGTTAGACCTCATGGCTCTGTGATGTCATTAGCTGCTAGGTAATAGTTAGACTTCATGGCTCTGTGACGTCATCTGCTGCTTGGTAATGGATAGACCTCATGGCTCTGTGATGTCACTACACGCTAGCAGATGCATTCGCAGCAATCACCTGACAATTGAGACAATTACTGGCCAAAAAGCATGTGCCAGCTCAGCCATTGTGCAAAAAGTAATTTGTGCCTAATCTGTAAGGAGATGAGTATGATTGTTCTGAGAACAATAGAAGGGAGAAAACTGACTCATTATCATCATTGAAAATGAAAATTATGTTTCTTTTCCTCATTATAAATGTGAGGTCTCTTCAGGCCTAAACTGGTCTCTTATTCCCCCAGCCAATATTAGGCACTTGGTCTGCGGTTATCTCTCCCATAAGTCACCTGCAGAAGATCCATTATCTGTCCGCCACCTCTGCCTATCGCTTCCCTCTCTCGTTAGATTGTGATGGCGATTACAATGGATCTCTCTCTCTCTGGAGCCGGGCGCCGCTTCTAAGCTCAGACTCCGCGTTAGGAGGAAATATACTTATTGTTCCCATTTCTGAAGGCGTTTTGCTTTTAATAAGAGAATTCTGGGAAATAAGCAGCCATGCAGAGACTAATATTATATCATTATCCTCTTAGTGCCTTGTGTAACGCGTGAGGCTCCCTGCCCAGGAACGCGCTGTGTTATCAGGGTGCCGCTGATCAGACAAGAAGCCGCCTCGGGGAGTAGAGGGAGATAGCGCGGCCTTCAGCGTCACCGTTTAATCAGTGTCTCATTACAGAAATCGCACTGATGTATCGGAGATGGCTGATATAAGGTCTGGGCTTGATAAAGGAACACATATTTGTGTAATCACTGAAAGAAGAGATGTATATACTGTACAATCATAAATGATACAGAGAAACAAATGTGTAATAGAACCAAATAATTCTACTGTCTGGGAGATGAGTCAGATGTTGTCATAATCTCTAGGCAGATTAATCATGTCTCCACGCCCCCCCCCCCCCATTCTTATATGAGGGGATTGGATGCAGCAGGAAGCCACAGACTGAGAGTTATATAGTGGGATGAGCAGGGTCCCCAGCAGCACAGAGTGTATCAGGAGATGAGTGATGTGTCAGTGAGGACAGGGCTGCATGTGACAGGGGCAGTGACATACTATGAGGGGAATGGGGGCAGCTAGAAGCCACAGACTGAGTTATATAGTGGGAGGAGCAGGGTCTCCAGCAGCACAGAGTGTATCAGGAGATGAGTGATGTGTCAGTGAGGACAGGGCTGCATGTGACAGGGGCAGTGACATACTATGAGGAGGGGAATGGGGGCAGCTAGAAGCCACAGACTGAGTTATATAGTGGGAGGAGCAAGGTCCCCAGCAGCACAGAGTGTATCAGGATATGAGTGATGTGTCAGTAAGGACAGGGCTGCATGTGACAGGGGCAGTGACATACTATGAGGAGGGGAATGGGGGCAGCTAGAAGCCACAGACTGAGTTATATAGTGGGAGGAGCAAGGTCCCCAGCAGCACAGAGTATATCAGGATATGAGTGATGTGTCAGTGAGGACAGGGCTGCATGTGACAGGGGCAGTGACATACTATGAGGAGGGGAATGGAGGCAGCAGGAAGCCACAGACAGAGTTATATAGTATAATACATGAGCACAGTGGTCTATTTCTCTACAGAAAGGGGATGGGGGTATGGCCAGCAGCTCTCACATGCCCAAGACAGTGCCAGAAATTGGAGGTGTGGCCTCACGTCATAGGCCACGCCCCCTAATTTTGAGTGGAAAGGAACTTGTTTGAGGTCATTAGAGAACAGGTAAAAAGTGGACAATACACTTGCAGTGGCTCATATCCTGCACAGACATAACACAGAGTATTATATACATTCCCCTATCCTGGGCCCAATACAGGGGTAGATTTATTAACTGACGATCAGGAGAATATGCGCTATCCCCGTGCCTTATAGCAGGGGACAGCGCTTCCCCTGATCTATGACACCCGCTGAGCGGGTGTCTAGCGTGCGGCGCTGTGGGACCGGAGGCATAGCGCAGCTACGATATTTCGTAGTGCGCGCCTGCCTCCTGCCTAGTTTATGACCATTCCACCCCCTGCAGCTATCGACTTCGACAGCTGCAGGCGGCGATGCCCTAGGCCCACAGCAGGGACAGCTCTGTCCCTGCTGCTGGCTCTGAGCTGTGCTGGGGATCTCGTGAGAGTAGCGAGATCCCGCATATGCGCAGCTGGCGAGAAGCAGACAGCGCGTCAGTGTTAACTGACGCGCTGTCAGCTGGAGGAGGCATCGCCGGAAGGTGGAGTTAACGCTCCCCCGCTTCGGCCGGCAAGATATTTATATATCTTGTTGGTGTCCCCTCCTGCTTCGCCTCGCTAATGAGGCAAAGCAAGAACTGTTACAGAGGCGCGTTTAAAAATCTACCCCACAGTCTCTTATAGGGGGAGATGTATCAAACTTTTCAGAAAGACAAAATTAGGTTGCCTACAGCAACCAATCACTATCCAA